>NW_008680864.1:11309-12464 GCF_000695815.1 Acanthisitta chloris | reverse complement strand
CACACACACACACACACACACACGAAGTGTTTTTATGTTTTATTTAAGGCTTATAGCATTTTTAAATCTTCTGTTTCGCTCACTCTCTTTTGCAAGCTGCTTTGCCACTCAACCCATGTCAACGATGTTAAATTAATAAGATTTCTTCAGTGCTAGTTTGTCAGTCACTCATTCGAGCAATGGTTTCATCCTTTTGTTTGTTTTGTTTGTATAAATATTGGTTAGGTTAAGACAATACCCATGAAAATATACCTTGCATTTGTTTGGGAAAAATTACCTGCTGTTTGGACCCTTGTAGTTAAACAGGTTTCTTAGCCTTTGACATCAAGTTCCTGTCTTTACTAAGAGATATATTTTCATCATTATGTAGCAACTTTAGGTAGTAATAGGTTAAAAAACCTAGTGTCTTAATAGAGCTGATTAAATAGCTAGTTCCTTCTTGGTAGTATGCATTTAATTCATGGACTAACTCCACTATAACAAGGATACATTAATTGTGTGGCTCCACAACTGGACTCATTAGATGCAATGCCTACTGATTAAATTTGACCATTACTGGGTATTTCAGCGTATGATTCAGAATTACTTGTCTTTTAATTCAACTTTTTGTTTCTTGGAAGGAAATTAATTTTGCTGAGAGTTATTTTAATAAACCTGTGATAATAAACTAAAGCTATAATTAAAAGGAAGTCTTAGTTATGTTAAAGGGTTTTGTATTTGTATTGCTTTAAATGCCAAAATTTATATTTTAATCTAAAAATCTGCATTCAGTAAATTGCATGCCTGGTATGTGTAAAGAAGCACCTCTGGTATATACAGTGGAAGAGTTCCTTGCTATGCTTGGGTCTTTGGCAGTATTCATTACTAGGGAAAGCTCCTGAAACAAAGACCCATCAATTACAGGAAGTAACTGTGCAGAAAGAAAATTAGATAAATATGTCTTTTGTTCCTAATAATTTTGACTTGATTGGTCATCTTCTTTGGAAACCTAAGCTTTACATATATATATAACTGGAACAATTCCAGAGGAGGCCACAAAGTTGATAAGAGCACTAGAGGACTTTCCCTATGGGAAAGTTAGGGCTGTTCAGCCTGGAGAAGAGAAGGTTGTGTGGAGACCTCATAGCAACCTTCCAGGATCTGAGGGGGCTCTGT
>NW_008680864.1:0-11226 GCF_000695815.1 Acanthisitta chloris | reverse complement strand
AAGAAAAGAAAGGTTGGGACTAGATGGTCTTTCAGGTCCATTCTGACCCCTCAACATTCTAAGATTCTACAATTCTGTGAAAAATATTATCCTATATCATTGACTTGGTTGGTTCAGAGGGCCATACCTTAGTGAAACAAGATATCTGATACACTGTTTCTCACTAAATTAGAATAAACTATTAAATTTATAAAGCCCCTTTCATCAAAAAATATGGGACTAGATGGTCTTTCAGGTCCATTCTGACCCCTCAACATTCTAAGATTCTACAATTCTGTGAAAAATATTATCCTATATCATTGACTTGGTTGGTTCAGAGGGCCATACCTTAGTGAAACAAGATATCTGATACACTGTTTCTCACTAAATTAGAATAAACTATTAAATTTATAAAGCCCCTTTCATCAAAAAATATGTCAGCTGAGACTGTGGTAGAAGATGACAGCCTGTGAGCAGTCAGTGATGGCAAAGGAAAGGAGTGTACTACCATCAGCAAATAACATTGCTGCTCTTTACTGAGCTGAAAGACAATTTCAGGAAGGAAAAAAAAAGAGCAATATCATTTTTTCTCTAAGGCATGATTTTTGGCAAAGATATTTGGATGAAGATTCTCTCTGGCTTGAGAACTCCAAACACGTGACTGCAGGTTAACAAGGCAAAAAGCAGAGTATTGAACTTTCAGCAGTCATTGGCAAATGCTCATATAAACAATTGTTAATGAACAAGCATAAATCCAGTTTTCAAAGGCTAAGCATTCAGCTGGAGTCACTATAAAGTCCACAGGGACATGCCGAAGAGCACTCTGCTATTGGCCTGAGTTCTAACTTCTCCACTTCTATCCCAGTGTTGAGGTCCTATAGCTTATTCTGCAGTAAAAAATATGGCCTGAACTTTTTTTTTTTAATGTGCCTGTAGGCAGAAAGTTATGAGGAGCTGCAACCAGGATTTAAATAGAAATGATCATGCTCCCTCTCTGATTTTTATTTTGCATTTTGCCTGTCACCAGTGCACCTAACACTTCTGAAGGAGGTTTTGTTTTCAAGCTGCTGCTTACCCACCTTCACCTGAAGGAGCACAGATGTATCCCAGAAAGCTATCAGGTTCAGTGGGAGAAACTTTCCAGATGATCTCAGATGTATCTGCACCACAAGAGGAACCTGGGAAAGCAAGCAGCCTGGGGAACACAAGCCTTCCAGAGTGTCCCAGACACAAGCAGCAACCACTCCTCAGAAGGGAAGTGGCAAGTTAAAGACATGTCCATAAATTGGCTTATTCAGCCTCCTAAAATGAAGGTTAGGAGAGGGTTGGATTACTTCTGATAAAAGCAAAATGTGAATGCCTTCTATTCTGTGCCCTTATAGTCAAACAAACTTTCAAAACTAAACAAACTCTGTGATCCCTTTCCATCTTTTAATGGTCTCCTAACCTATCAGTCTGCTTAGCATAGCTTAATTTATTTAGGACTAAATAATGCACCAATTCCTTCACAGGATTGGTGCATATTTAGATAAGTAACCTTACGAAATTAATAGGACTACTCCTTCAATTAAGTTGTTTAGATTGGGACCTTGGCAAAGACCTTTCACATCTGTGAACATTCACATCAAAAGTGCTTGCATAAAGGCTTATTATAATGGTAGAGCAGCAGTTATCACGATTTTTAGTGGTGGTGGGCAGTATTACTCCCTGTTGGGACACTCAGTGTCTAGCTCCCCAACTTTCATAGAATCATTAAGGTTAGAAAAGACCTCCAAGATCATCAAGTGAAACCTTTGACCAACCACCATGCTTGGTCAAGTAAACAATAGCACTGAGTGGCATGTCTAGTCATCTCTTGAACACTCCCAGCTATGGTGACCTCACCACGTCCCTGTTCAAACGCTTGACAATCCTTTCAGGGAAGAAATTCTTCATAATGTTGAATCTGAACCTCCTCTGGCACAGCTTGAGGCTGTCTCCTCTTGTCCTGATATTAGTCGCCTGGGAGAAGAGACTGAGCCCCACCTGTCTGCAGCCTCCTTTCAGGTAGTTGTGGAGAGCAACACCTGAGCCTCATTTCTCCAGGCTAAACACCCACAGCTCCCTCACCTTCTCCTCATGTGACTTACTCTCTAGACCCTTCACCAGTTCTGTTGCCCTTTTCTGGACTCACTCCAACACGTCAATGTCTTCTCTGAAGTGAGGGGCCCAGAACTGAACACAGGTTCAAGGTGCCTCACCAGTGCCAAGTACAGAGGGACAGTCACTGCTCTGGCCCTGCTGGCCACACGGTTTGCAAGCCAGGACAGGATGCCATTGGCCTTCTTGGCCACCTGGGCACACTGGTGGCTCATGTTCAGCTGCTGTTGACCAGCACCCCCAGGTCCCCGGGCACCTTTCTAGCCACTCTTCCCCAGCATTGTAACACAGTCAGAAGAGAGAATATTACTTACCCTCCTACCACAGGAGCAGACCATCATGGGCATGGATGTGTGCATTTCCAAGCACCTAGTGGAAGAAGATGCTGTGTCTAAACTGAGCTTTCCCACACAGGTGAGCTGCAGCTGGAGAAAACAACTGACTACTTCACAGACCTGTTCATGGAGAGATCCCATGCTGTCCTCTCAGCTGCTAGGAGCTTCTGACAGGGCTTACACCTGTATCATTTTCTGGATAAGTCCTCAAAGGGTGAAATGAAAGCACACAGGCCTATACTTTCCCCTAGAGAATAAGCACATAATTTCTGCTTATTTTGGCACTTGAGTCTACCAACAAAAATGTCCCACTGTGGCAAAATAGGCTGTAATTCACATAACAGGCTGACTTGATTAATATACTTGCAAAGCTTGTTTTTCAATTCAAACCTTGTCAACCCAAATCCAAAATGATTTTCCAGGATAAATCCAATTAAAATAAAAATACTGAATCAGAACACATTTTCTGTAATTACCAAGCAATTCTGTAAAGAGGCTATTAAAGTAGGCTAAATTGCCTCTCTTACCCTGCCAGGTCTTCTTGCTCCCCCAGAGGCACTTTCTGGAGCAGTGCTGTGCTTGGCAGGGAGGCAGGAGGTCAGCCTGCATCTGCAGAGCTCCCAACTTTGGGCCGGATTGCCGGCAGTGGTGCTCCACTCAACCTTAGTGCTGCTCCAGTGGGAGAAAGGATCCCTGACAAGCCAGTGTCTAATGGAAATAGACACGTCTCCTATCCTCTTTTCTTCATTTGGAGCGCTCTCCTAGGTGGATCAGTCAAGGCTTTGTTCTGCATGTTCACAAAGACAGCAAAATTTTAAGTTATGATATATAGTCATTTGTTGTATGCCTCTATTTAATTTAAAAAACAACGTATCTCCATAAGAATTTCCATGGGCAAGTTTTGTAAGTTTGCTCTCTGTCTAAAGCTGGCAGACGTCATAAGCATTACTAATTCTGAGAACTTCAAAGGCAAAATGCCAATTTTTAAGAAAAACTGCTGTTTTGGTTAGCTGGCCACCTTGATGTTTGTAGCTTTGTGTTTTAGGGCCGAGTTTTAATGGTGTGGCAGCTTAAGTGGCTCAAAAAATTCATAACAGTCCCCCTCAGTTTTGTGCTACTTTTTTTCCCCAATTAAAATAACAGGGCACCAGTCCAGGGCCAGGGTCTCACAAAAACTGACTGCCAGGAACAGTCCTTCTGAAGTGATGGGGTTATGTACTGGGGTGAGCACATGTTCAGCACAGCAGGTGGAAGCATTTCTGAGGAAAGCTTTTTTTCCATCTAAAAATAACAGTTGGTTAAACCAAATGTTTCCCAGGCATGGCATGGTTTTGACAACAAGAATGTAGACATGTGAAGAGTGTCCCTGGGCCAGGGTGGTTTTGTGGCGTGAGAAGTAAGGGGATGCTCCCACACCAGATGCCTGGCAAGGAAAAGGGTTTTCCCACCTCCCTGGCCAAAGTCACAACTGTAGAGCCACACTGTCCTTGCTTTTCTGCTGGAGATGCTCCTTTATACAGAGATAATCACAAGTTGTCTGGGCCAAGCTGCAGGAGAGAGGCTGTGGCTGCCCACACTGCACTGGACTTGCGGGCAGGCACCAAGACCGAAGCCTCCACGGTGCAACCAGGCCATTCCACCTTCACCCACCAGTGCTTCTGCAGAACTGGTCATTTAGGGATCATCTTGCTACTCTTTTCTCCTTTCATTGGAAAGTGCAAAAGTGGAAATGTGAAATTAATTATCCGGTGCCAATATACAAATAAGTGACATTGTGAATATTTTCATAGACAAAGTCAATGTAAACTAGACAGACTCAGCAAGACAAAAGCATTGACATATCATCACCATGACTGAGGGTTTTCTGGACTTCTCAGAGTTGAGATTGGATCCCCATCATGTTTTTAGAGCTATGTTTCACTTTAACCAAAGAGAAACACAAGCTCCTGATCTCCCAGTAAGTGTCCTTGTACTGATGATACTTAGACTAGGAATTTATGTATCATTATATTTCAAAGATGCACTTTAAGGATTTACATGTTACAACTTCCAGAGCAATACAGACTGTACTTGTCTAGAACTGTTTCTGCAGTACATTTTTTCAACACCCAATTACTCCATACTTGCCTCGAGATAATTTGTGGAAAGTTTTATAAGAACGGCATTAGCCCTGATTTTTACAAGATATTATCAGAATCAAAACAAAAATTTATTAAATACATACACAATATCTCTATGCCAGTTTTGTGTACTATTTCTGCTTCTATACCACGAACAAGTTCCACACTTCTGTGTCTTCGGTTACTTGTCATAATAATAAAGCAATAATCTTTCAACCCAGGACATATGTAAAAGTGTTGCTGAAATACGTGTGGCTTACACATTAAAAAACAGAGAAATACATTTTAAAAAACAGGAGGAGATCATTAAAAGCATCAAATCAATTACTGTCTTTCCTTACTTTTGCTGTTACAAACTACATGGTGTCCCAGTTCTCTGATGATAGCTGTGGAGGAACAGTCTGTGCTTCATTGACACATTTCAGGTTTATTGTTATTTTTAATGGTAGAAAGGGTGAAAGAAAGATGATGAGGTGAATCTAACAACTGTAATGATGAAAAAAATACTGCTGTTCTGGCAAGAATAGTAACGATGTGCTCATCAGTGAGAACCTGCAAGTGAAACCAGTCTGCTCTTGCTATTCCAGTCTGACAGAGATGGAACAGAGCAGTGCATTTGGGAACAGCAGCAAGGCAAGTTCAATACCATTTTAGTATCCCATGTACAACATGGAAAACCCAGAGCTTTGTGTTGGTATTTAAAGAGACTGTTCAGTTTTAGCTGAAAGAAATTTTGAAAGCCCAGCACTAGTCAAGGGTTTTGCCCAGTAAGTTTAACAAGGCTAAACATAGTTAACAGGGAAAAGTGTCTACTGCAACTTAACCTGCCCCTGTTCCTGCAGTAAGGCAGGCACTGAGAAGGAACAAACATGCAGGGAAAGAAGAGCATTGACAGAAATGGCCAGGGTAGTATGACTTCACATGAGCCACCCAGTGAAGGCAAAGACACTTGGGATCCCACACCCCAGCTGACTTAGATGGAACCATGTTACACCATGTTGTAAGTGTAGAACATCTATAGGACAGGATAGGAGCTGGCATTTTATTTTTTAACTTGTGCAGTCTGTGACATTCAAATTTGATTTTGACCCCCGGGTTCTGTTATAGTGCAAATCACTGTAATGACATGGATTGGAGGCTACAGGATGTACTCAGTGTTCCAGCCTGGTCTTCTTACCTTTGCTTTGGTGTCTTAAGTGTGAAAATAGCTGCAAGATAATCAAGATAATGAACCTCAGGCAATGGAAATATCTTCCTTCTCGCTTTGGTTAGAGGTTTTTAGAACTATACTCCTCACAGAAAAAGATAGGATAAAACTAGTGCTGTAGATGAGAAATATGTTTCTTTAGTAGTTAAAAATAACAAAAACAAAAAATCCCATAATTTAAATTCTTCCTAATTTCAGTACTCCCTGCTTTGCCTGCACTGCAGGCACTGATACTAGTAAACAGCAGCACTTATTAAGGATCAGGTATGCTTGTCTTACATGCTCTAAGCACCATTTCCTAACAACACTGAAAATTAATTAGAAAAGTTAATGTAGTCTGTTTTAAGGGGAGCAGAATTGTTTGCTCATCTCTGCATCACTGACATATGAGACTCAGCCTAAACACTCCTTTAATAAATACATTGTTTAAATATAGGTGTTCTGGTCTGATCATATCAATATAGAGAGATTCAGTGTAGTGTATCATCTTAACATTTCAACAGCAAGTTCTGCCCTAAATCATCAAACAATTTCCATTTGTGACCCATCAACCAGTTTCATGATACTTAATGTACAGGAAAGGTTCTCAGAGCTTGGTTTTGTTTTTTTGGTTTTTTTTAGAGAGAGAAAAGTTCTTGACTTGGGATGGGGATGGGAAGTCCTGAGAAAAGGACCAGCAGATGATATATGCAATTTTTCTAAGGTTTGCCTTTTGTCTTTTCCCTTTTCTCCTGACAGGAGCAAGGAAGGGAGATCTCAATAAGTCCTCCTTTTGTTTTTTTCTGTTCAAACAAAGTAAAATAAATAAAAAAGATCCATGAGTTGACTGTGAATAAACCTTGTGTTAAACTAATATACAAGCTAGTATTGGAAGAACTTTCAGCATCCTTCTTACCACTCACTGTCATTAAAAAGGTTTCCTCTTTAATAAACAGGTGGTGGCTTGTTTGTGCTAGAATCCAAGCCAACTTCACCTTTGGATGTTGAAATGACGTGGATATCAAGCTATGTAGGTTGCTCCATACCTTACAGTGCTAGTGTCTTTTGTCTTTCTTGCCTAAATATAAACGTTTAAGTAACACTTACTTGCTCCTTCTTTCAAGTCTGAATATCACTGGCATCCACCAAGTTATGCAATTACAGTACTCAATTAATAAGTGAGATTGATCTGTTTGGTGCATATGACAAAAAAAGTGCATACTTCTTTGCCCCAAATGGAAGTATTTTAACACTAAATTTCTCACTCCATCACCTGGTGTTACCCTTCTGCAGTTCTGCTATTCCATGAATCTGGTGGGAAGTCCATGGACCATGAACTTCTAAAGACCAAGTACACAAACAGCTCATTCTATAGAAACAGAAAGCACCTATCTGCAGTGGCAAACCATGGATATGAGTGCCCCTGCGCAGATGTTCTGCCAAGGTGTGCAAGGTGCAGGGTGTTGGGCTGCATCCCAGCACACACTGCAGTCAGCAGTGGACAGCAAGATTGGGCATCCTTCTGTGTTTTGCAGGGAATTCAAACCGTATTGCACTTTTTAGGCTCTTGCAATCTGCATAACATGCAATTAAAATAAGAAGTAATATTTTTTCCTTAGTGACATGTTTCTTAAATAAAAATATCAGGTGCCATTCATGTTGCTGCGCTGGTTTATATTTGTACAGTTATTGCCTAAGCAAATTATGTGCATGAGTGAACAGAAGTGGAATGGAGAGGGGATGCCTCACTGGTATGGAGGATTTAAAGCTTTCTTTTTGAGGACTGAAGTTTTCTGTTACCTGAGTGACACGTTTATCCCTATACTTGCCTTAGAATGAATCTTGCTGACCCGAGAGCATGACATTGAATTATTTGGTTTGGTCAGTTTGCTGAGGTCCTTGCATTACTGTCTGTGTGGGAGCACTGGAAGTTAAGAAGTAGCTGACTACCTCCATGACTGGAAGCACCATCTCTGTCTGTTTTCACCCTCTACATTCATCTGAACCTGCAAAGGGTGAATTCACAGCTTGTGAAAGCACATTTGAATTGGGAGAACAGAAATAAATAAAGCTCTATGATTGCTAATTTTAAAGCAGAGTTGGGACAGTGTTGTATGTAAAAATGATCTGATCTTCAAATCACCTCTGCTACTGGGCAAGGAACAGAAGAGATGGGAAGACAGATTGGAGTTAGGCAGAATGCTTCAATTCTTCCACTGCCACTTCATCATTGCTGAGTTTTGTACCAGTAACGAAGGTTTAGGGCTACAGTTGAGGGTGGGTAACACTCCCAGAGAAAAACTGCTGTCAGTGTCATGTCTCTAAAAAGACTTTGAGCTAATTTTTACCCCAAACATAATTCCACTCTTAAGTCATGTTGGCCAGTACTAATATACTAAAATACTTGGTGTCACCACTAATGGCAGCAATGTTCACATCACAAAAAACAGGCCTTAGGTAACGATTCAATATTTCCCTTTACAATGTTTTAAAAAATATTTTCAGCAGCATTTTACCTGTTTGAGTGCACTGGTTTGCATCTCCTTAGAGCTGCATCAATGAAGACCTAAAGTTCTACCTCTCAAAATGCCTCTCAGATATTAAAAAAAAATTCACAACTAGTGAACTTCTAATGTTCTCTCTTGTCACTGGTTCACTCTCATTCCAGCCAACTGTTATTCCTGACACTGTCATGGGACTTAAAGTGTGCCTGCTACTACACTGTATAAGGATAGATAAAAAAGGAGACCAAGGGTAAGAATAATAGCCCTGTAGTGAAAATAAACCCAGCCTTTGATGCAGGCAGAGTCTTTTTTTCTCACAGTCACAGCTTACACAGTTGGGCTCACACTGACAATTTTGCACAACCAGCATCAAAGCATTCACAACTCTTCCTCAAGTTTCACATTTTAGTTCATTTCTCAGTTCTCACTTTTTTTGGGGGGGGGTTTGAATTCAGCTGTGAAACATAAAGGTGGGAATGGGGGGAGACCACAGGAGCTGTGGGGTTGTCACATGGACTGGGAAGTAAGTAAAGCAGGTATGCACGTGAGGGAGGGAAGCTGAAGAGCTGTAGGAGCATCTGGGAAAGGAGCAATGAGAAAATAGCCATAATAACATTCCTTCCCTAAAGCACAGTGAGCAAAAACATTATCCTCTCCCTTCTTGTAGCTTGTGCCTGAATGAGAAAAAGCATGCAAGGAACTCTGTTATACAGCTGGGTGTCCTCTAGACATTTGTGGAAGAAACACATACATAAAGGCATATTAAAGAGGTATAAATTATAAACGTCTAAGTGAATACATAGACACATATTTATCCTACCATTTTGGGCAGTTGTTTGTTCCTCATTCTCACAGCCAAATCCAATCATTTTCTCAGCTTCTTAGCACTTGCAGGAGTTTGCTTGTGCTGATAACATTTTGCACTTGACACTAATTTCCACCTTTGTGAAGAGAAGATTCAACCAGACTCTTTGATTTCCAGTATGTGCAGAGGCCAAAGAGCAGTGAGAAGCCTTGCAGGAAGCAATGGGGAGTCTGCAAAGAGACGCCGGAAAAGGCCACGTAGCGTGGCCTGTCCCTGCTGCCAGCTGCCCCGGAGACCCCACTCGGCCGGAGGCTCTTACCCCTGTGGGATATGTGCCAGGTGCCAATGTTATTCCTCTTCCTGCTAAAATCCTGCTGCTTTGGGCTCAAACAGACCAAGCCTTTCAGAGACACCCCTTGGGGAAGCTGAGGGCACTTGGAGGATCACCCCTTGCTCCTGTGTTCAGCCTCATAACTCACTTTACCCCAAACAGTTTATTTACACCTCAGCATTCAGAACAAAACCTTGTCACGCCCCAACAAGATAGAAATTGCTCGAAGTAGGAACAAAAAAGCTTGGATTCATATTGTTGATGAAGATGAAACCATGATGCACTGAAAAGAGACAGACATTTGTAAGATGTGACATAGTAACATTCGGTGTAACAGTGCTTATTGAATTAAAAATATGCCACCCCCCCCCCAAAAGACAGAAATTCATACTAATTTGAAATATCAAATCTTTGTTTAATTGTGTTTACTGAAGTCAAAATGAAAGAATAAAAAATCCTGGTTTGTTTCCCAGTTTTCAGGGTGTTTGATACAATGAAGGCCAGGAATAAGCATAGGAAGATCAATTACCAACAGAAGGAAGCAGAGCATCTCCCAAAGAGAAAAAGATCAGAGAGAAAGACTGGTGCTAGCAGGAGCTGGGGGTAGATAAGTTGTGATGCAGGTTGGGGTTTAAAATTTTAGGGGTTTTGAATCATTCTGCTTAGTCTATAAGACAGGGATTTTGATAAGAAAATGTATGAGGTTTAGTGTTGTTTTCTTCTGTCTTTCTTCTTTTTCAGGAGGGAGTGTGGTGTCCCCAACCACAGGCTTTAAAAATATTTATTTCTTCAAGTATCAACGAGGCAATGTTGAGACAGAAAACATCTCAGTGCCTCGAATGAGGGAAATCATGCAACACTCTTAGGCACCAGTCAGTTTAGAAAAGGGGCAGGTTGGATGTCTCCACTGGGAGAGAATGCTTTGGAGTTTGTTCTGCACTCAAGGCCTTGCAAGCTCTTGCTCATCTCAGAGCCAGAGCAGAGCCAGCTGCAGGAGTCCTTCTGCTTCCCCACTTCAGGGAAGGTGGTCTGGGTTCCTGCAGGGACTCAGATCCCAGGCACGTTCACCTGGAGGCACTGGGCAGAGAAGCACAGAGAAGACACGCAGCCTGCCCTGCACTGCTTTCCCCTCTCCAGGGTACTGACGAGGAACGCCCCGATGGGAAGGGGCTCAGAGCAAGTTGCCCCCGCAGAAGCCCAAGAGGCCAAGGTGGCCACGGCGGCAGTTGGCGCTGCTGGGGCCTCGCGGGCTCCGCACGGAATGTTGTGCTGTCTCCATAGCAACGGCGCTTGGCTCGCGCGCTGCAGCGCTGGGCGACGGCTCCTCCGCGGCACCTCCTGCTCCCGGCGCCCGTCTGCACTCCGGGAGGATATTGTCACCTCCTCCTCTGCTGCCGAGCATCCCCAGACCTGCTCCGGGGCTGTCAGAGGTGAGAAAATCAACCTGTTTGCCCTCCAACAAGGACGGCAGTTGCACAAGTGTTCAGCTGGCTATCTGGCCAGCCACAAAGCACATGGGCTCTGGTCACTTTTCCCAGAGGAGGTTACAGATTAAAGCAGCTTCCACCTTCTCCAGGCTAAATTATGGCTCCAGTGGAAACACAGACACTGCCACGGAGGAGACAGGGAGATGTCTTGGTGCAGTCTCCGTTCCTCACCCACGGGTGACCTGATTGCCAGGTTTTGGTATTGAAATGACATTGTGGTTATCCCCAAACAATCCTGTGGTTACTCAGGGGTTCAGGATTTGTGCCAACAAATCCTGTCAGGCCTTGGCTCTGCTCACACCTTCCCCAAACCCTTCAGAGCCAGAATGATGTGACTTCT
>NW_008680863.1:2593-4786 GCF_000695815.1 Acanthisitta chloris | reverse complement strand
AATTCAAACTGATTCCCATAGCTCTTCAATAAAAGCACCTGCATATCCAGTGATTATGTGTTTTCCACACTAACAGGATCTACATTTAGTAAAAGCCACCTGGTTAGTTAACACTAGAGTTTCTACCAATTGACCTGGCCCTGTCCAATGAAAACCTCCTGGTACGGTAAAAGGGGCAAATTCCCCATGGTGCATATGAGGAATATTCTAGGAAAGATAGTCTGGATTACTGTTAGTTTACTTATTTAATTGCTGTTTCTAGTAAATTGTACCCCTGTTCTTTACTTTTTTGTGGCCCCAGTTCTCCTCTCCATCCTGCCACAGGGGGAGGGGGTGGGGGAGTGTGCAAGTGGCACGTGGTCTGGGGTGTTTCAGTGGGAACACTAAATTGGGTAATACCACTCCCAAACCATGACAACCTCATAGGTGGTTCCTTCTCTTCCATGTACATATAAGGTGAAAGGTTTATCATCAGGCACAGACAACAGAGGTTCACAAAGTGAAAGTCCTGTTTAGCTAATTCAGTATCTTTCTGTGATAAGGTCACCCACTTAGTGGATGAATGTTAGGCCGTACATGTAGTTTTTCTGGATTTTAGTAAGACTTTTGATATTGTCCCTCGAAGCATCCTTCTGGACAAGATGTCCAAATATGGGATGAGCTGAAGGGCAGGGCTTAAAGAATTATAGAGATGGGACTACATCTGGCTGGCAACCAGTCACCAGCGGTGTTCCTCAGGGCTCGATTCTAGAGCCAGTTCTGTTCAATATTTTATCAGTGGTCTCGATACAGGAGTTGAATGCATTCTTAGATTATCTTGAACCTGATCTTCTCCTACAGCAGATGGTTCTTCATTCTCCCAGTCCCTGCTTTCACTTTCGGCAACTAGACTAGTGTGGCTGGAACACCTGCTGGTGAAGACTGAGGCAAAATAGTCATTGAGTACTTCAGATTTCTCCATATCCCAGGTAACTAGGGATAAAATAAATCGATAAAATATTGAGTCCAACCAAATACAAGTATTTACATGTCAATCTCATTAAATGTATCCAGGGCATCTGTCCGTAGTACAAGACTACAAGCCAAACTGTGATAAGGGAGGAAAACAGGAGTGTCATCTCCTTCCAGTAATACATACACCATTTTTCCAGCTCCTTCAGCTAATATCACTCCAGGTTTGATAAACTGATGTGGGGTAATTGCCCACACAGATTGAAGAGCTGTGTCTGGTGCTTTTTCAAATTTAACTTCCAATCAATGTTGGGTAGGTGACACCAATATCATAGTTCCAATACTATCTCCCCTACATAAGGCACTGGTATTTGTTGAAGATACTTGAAATACAAGAACTCAAGAACCTGATATCAGTAAAGGATGCAAAATAGGAGTAGACATTGGCTACAGAGCCATACGGCATTCTCAGGGGTTATAATAATCTTTGTGGATAGACTAATAGGTTGCAGTCCCATTATGCAATCCATCTATGTAAAAAATTAAATTTCCCCTGTAGTTAATATTTTGGGAAAGATACCATCTGGAAAAATTCAATCCTCATCATGTTTCATACTAGAGGTATTGCAAAATGATGATAGAATCATAGAATGTTAAGAATGGACCTTAAAGATCATCTAGTCCCATCCCCCATGCCATGGACAGGGACACCTCCCACTAGACCAGGTTGCTCAAGGCTTTATCCAACCTGACATTGAACACTGCCAGGGTTGGAGCATCCACTACCTCCCTGGGCAACCTGTGCCAGTGTCTTACCACCCTCACAGTAAAAAAACTTCTACCTAATATCTAACCTAAATTTCCCCTCTTTCAATTTATACCCATTACACCTTGCCCTATCACTACAGTTCCTAACAAAGAGTCCCTGTCCAGCTTCCTTGTAGACCCCCTTCAGATACTGGAAGGCTGCTATGAGGTTTCCACGCAACTTTCTCTTCTCCTGGCTGAACAGCCCCAACTTTCGCAACCTGTCTTTGTAGAGATGCTCCCCTTATCAACTTTGTGGCCCTCCTCTGGACTTGCATAGGGTGTTTGATTATGAATATTCCAACTATTTAACAAAAAAAACCCTGCTTTAGTATGATGCGAACTCCAGTGTTGTAAAGTTTTAGTACTGATTAGCTTTCTTAATTGTTCCTTCAACCTCCCACTCAATTTTTCAATCAAATCATTAGCTTGGGG
>NW_008680863.1:0-2532 GCF_000695815.1 Acanthisitta chloris | reverse complement strand
CTTGAGCCCAGTCTTGGACATTATACCCACTAAAGTGTGTTCCCTGTATTTGGTGAGGAGGTCTGTATTGATGAATAAGCTGTTCCAATGTTTCAATTGTGTTATGTTGATGAACATATTTGGTGGGTTTATCAAAAAATTGTTCTGACACTGTACCCACAGGAATGAATACATATTGCCGCTCCCTCAACAGGTTCAGGGGTCCCATGTAATCACCCTGCCAGATATTCAAGGCCCATTGACCTCATTTTACCTTTCCCCATGGCCTATATAATGCCCTTAAATATAGCTGCATACAAATAATACAGATACATGCACATGCTTTATAAATATGCAATGGTATTTAAAAGAAATCATTAGTGAGATCTATCACCACCCTCCGGGGTTGTAAATTTTTGCTGATCTTTTCTATGAGCAACCATGTCTGGTGCTGTAATTGCAAGCGTTAGTCAGGGTGACTTTATTCAATTCTCTATAATCTGTAGTCATTCTCCAAGTGCTGTCTCGTTTTTGAACAGGCCAAATAGGATTATTAAAAGCAGTTGTGATTTCCTTAGTGATTCCCACTTGTTATAGTGCCTAAATGGTTTGAGTGATTTCTTCCTTTTTCCCTGGAATATGTGGCATGCATGGGCAGCACAACAGGATCCCATTTTGGGAATCCATCTAAGAGGATTATAGATTGAATAGCAAATCCCACTTGAGAAGTCCTGAAGCAGAAGCAACCATTTAAAGTTTCATCTGTTCATCCTGCCAGCACATCAGTATCCAAGATACATTCTTTAACTGAGGCAATCAACACTGTTGTGGTAAATGAAGTGACATTTCCTATTGTTAACATAACCTTAGCTTGCAGGGCAGGGGTCATATTTGCCCCGAATCCAAAGGTCTGTGATGTGGCTGCTTTATTATTGATGTTATTATGTAATACAGTAACCTCAGCTCCAGTATCCTTCAGAGCGAACACATGTAAAATTCCCCCCCCCCCGACCACCACCCTATAGTTAAAGGAACATAGGGGCATCAGTCCCCTTCACAGTAAGAGGCTACAGTGGCAGCAATTCTGGGAACCTGTCAAACATTCATTTCTGCTGTTTTGGCTTTGCCTTGAGGTGCTGCCATATCAAGGCAGGGGTGGAGGGTGAGCACAGAGTTGGTGGTGGGGCCAGGGGCAGTTGGCTTTTTTGCCATCAGTGAAATATTTCTGATGTTGCTTCTGATTGTGGGACACAAGCTTATACAACATCATTCCACACTGGTTTCCTTATCACCTGTAGTGTAACTTATTTCAGTTTTGCTGGCTTTCCTTTATTCACTGCCTGCACACACAGTCCCAAAATTACAGCCTCAAATTCCCTCAATGTATTTTCTAGACCACCTACATTATCAGTAGCATTTGTAACTGCTGGTATCACCAAGGGTTTTAGTGAGGCAGGCATTCCTCTAAAAAAGCTGCATTTTGCTACATCTCATTACTGCTACCCTGTCGGGATTGAATCCTGTAATCAATGCATGGCCCACTGCTGTTATCAAAATGTTCCCAGGCATATTGCAGTAAGATGATAAGCAGTACAGCAAGCAGTAAAAGCAAAAATCAGACACTAACGAGCACTAAACTCTAACACACAGTAAGGCAAGCAGGCCCCATGGCAAGCACAGAAGTCTGCTGATTAATAGCTAAACAACAATATCAACTATAAGAGGATAAGAGCACAGGAGCAGGCAAATCCAATATGTTGGAAGTAAAGCAGAGGAGGCAGAAGGATGGCTTGGCTGAGCAGGGATCATCTTCTGGAGCTAAGGCAAAACAAAAAAGTGCATGGCCAGTGGAAGCAAGGTCAGGTGACATGAGAGGACTACAGAGATGATTCTTGCCACTGTAAGGAGAAAATTCATGCAGACAAAGCTCAATTGGAGTTGAAGCTGGCCAGTACAGTGGGGGACAGAAAACGTTTTTAAAAATATATTAACAGCAAAAGGCAGTGCAGAAATAACATTGGCCTGTTACTTGATGAGGATGGTCACCTCACAAACAGGGATGTAGGCAAGGCAGAGATGTTTAACACTTTCTTTGCTTAAGTCTTCAACACTGTTGATGGGCTATGGGGGTCCCAGTGCCCTGAGGACCATGGCTGTGAGAATGATAAACTCCCAGTTGATCCTGAACTGGTGCAGGATATACTGCTCCAGCTGGATCCCTCTAAGTCTATGGGGCTTGATGGGATTCATCCAAGAATATTCAAAGAGCTGGCTGATGCCATTGCAAGGCCTCTCTCAGTGATTTTTGAATGCTCTTGGGAATCTGGAGAGGTTCCAGTTGACTGGAACCTGGTTAATGTTGTCCCAGTTTTCAAGAAGGGCAAGAAGGATGACCCTGGTAACCACAGGCCATCAGTTTCACTTCAGTGACTGGTAATATTATGGAAAAGATTATCCTGGGAGGTATTGAAAAGCACCTGAAGGGCAACACAGTCATCGGTCATAGCCAGCATCACTTCATGAAGGATAACTACTGATTCTCAAACCTACTTA
>NW_008680862.1:33401-34880 GCF_000695815.1 Acanthisitta chloris | reverse complement strand
TGACGGTGGCACCGTCTGGCACGAAGGCCACTCTCCCTCGGTTTTCTTACACGTTCATGCTCTCCGTCAGAGGACGTGGGCATCTCCTTGGGCCCCACAGGACCTTGCCACGTCTCTCAGATATTCTCCCTGTTGCAGTTTGAAAGTAAGCCGAATTGTTTATGCTTTTGGAAAACAGGAGAGACCTACAGTTCATTGCCCCAAACAGTATACACCTTGGCCAGCTGAGCCCTGCCTGAACCACTGTCAAGACACCGAGAGCCTCTTTAGACTCAGCTGTCATTACAACACAGCTGCAGAGAGCTGGGTGGATTGCCAGGCACAGACTGCTGCAACAAGGGCAATGCATGTCACAGTCTGGCTGCCATGCCTGACCAGAGTTAAGCCAGACATGCTTTCAAGATGGCAATTCTGCTGGTAGTGTGGCCAGAGCAATGTACAGCACACACCTTCAACCTCAACATCTTTTCCTCCAGTAACTCGGTAGAATCTCCACAAAATAGGTCCCACGCCTCACTGCATGGCAAACATTCTCACAGCACAATGACCACCAGCTGCAATGGCCCCCTGCCACACACCAGCTAAGTGAACGCACACAGGCAAAGCTAGAGGTGCCAGTGTCATCAGCCCTGCTGAGCCACAGGAAGGACCTGGTTTCAAGCTTCTGAGCTGGTAAGGAGGCAGACACTCACTGTGTGCACTGCTGATGGGCTTGTCGTCTTCCTCGCTGTCCGGCCCAGAGCACCATTCATCGCCGCTGTATGGCTGCTTCCTTTCCAGCACACACCGTCGCTTGCTACGCGGAGCCACCTCACCTGCAAAAAGACAGGGCCATCAGAGGCGCTGAGGAGACCTGACACAGGCTGGGAAGGCTGAGGTCCTGCCCTGCTGTGTGCTGCAAGCTGGCACTGCCAACCTAGCCAGGATGCACTGGGCAAGAAGCCTTACACCAACATCTGCCCAGCACTGGTAAAGAACCTGAAGCATGTGCTCAGTCTGGGCTCCTTGACTTCACAGCCAGATCTAGTAGGACTCCCCTGTGAGAGTCAGCAGATCAGAATGAGATGCATTTCTTACTGTCTGAAAGGAGTCTGCAAACACAGGATGTGTCCACCTGCTGTTCCAAACCAGAGAGCTTTGGGCACTAACTGCAGATTTAAAGGGTCTGCGATTTAGCAATTAAAATCCTGAATTGAGAATGGAAGGGCACATTCACATCCTTTGTAGGAGCGAGAGACAGACTCTGCCCTTTGCCGACATCAATCAGGCAGGGGCCTTCATGCCCTCTGTAAATGCAGGTGTTCCCTCCATTTCTCAGAGGGGACTAATGCAGCTCAGAGAGGAAGTAGCTTGCCTAAAGGCACTCAGGGACAGCAATCAGACACAGGATGGGTAACTTTCAATCCTGTGCTTTAACTCTAATATAACATTGTCTGGCCTCCCTTTTTTACATCATCTAGTGGTTTCCAGACCATATTC
>NW_008680862.1:24787-33239 GCF_000695815.1 Acanthisitta chloris | reverse complement strand
CTAATCAAGCCATTTTAATAATTTTCCTGTGGAAGTGTGGCCTACAAGACAGTTCTGGGATAAAACTACAAATGCTTATGATCAGTGGTGTATAGTTACCCCCACCCAATGTGATGGGGAGAAAGCCTTCCTGGAGGCAGGAGGTACATTCAGGTATGTTCTACCCCTTCTTCTAAGACATGGCTCTGGCCGAAGCCAGTCAGGCAACACAGCTTTGGCTGTGAAAGCAAACGCTTAGGGGCACAAGCCAGAACCATGGCTCTGCGTCTGGGGACCAGGTGTGAATCTTGGTTGGAACCAAGGGCACCACTGGGATTTCACCTCTTACAACCACCCTGAGATGCTCAAGCATCCCAGGCAGACACTGAGCAGGGAGCTTGGTGGGACGCAAGAGGCTACAGGGAAGCCAAAGGGTTTGGAAGCACTGACTCAGCTGTTTTCTAGGAGCCACACGCTGTAGACACAAGAGTCATCCATCACTGACGAAACCACAGAACTCTTCAGACAGTGACCCTCGCAGCACCTCCTTGCTAACCATGACCAAATTGTTGGGCAGCTGCAAGAACACCACAAAGGCAGCCCTCTGTCGACGCCAAGGAGACAGAAAACAACTCAGTCTCCAGTTGAAAGTCTGCACCTTGCAAAGCAGGGATATTTGGTGCGGTTTCAGTGAACCACACTCTTGCTTATCTGGCCTTAGTAGCCCATGAAAACCAGTCCCAGATTCCGTGTGTAACTTAACAGTTTAGGGAATGAAATATAAAGCCAATGAATGCTCAGCCACTCTGGTCCCAAAACTGCAGATGTGACAAACAGTGATGCAAAGTCACACAGGCAGCCAGGACAAGCCTGGATGGAAGATATAACACAGAAAGCCAAGGTGCCCACAGCTGCTCCCATCCCAGGTCCTGCCAGGACACTTAGAGCAAGTGAGAGGAGGACATGCTGAGGCAAGGTTTAGGAGAGCATTACCTTTTGATTCTGTGTCCTGTGATGGGGTGCTGGCTTCTCGCTGTTCTCCGGAGTCCACCGAGATACTTCGTTCCCGTTTCACCTTGCCCTTCAAGGAGCTGAAGTTTGGGACAGTGTTCTGGCTGTTTTTCAGTCCAGAGTTGCCAGGGGAGATCTGAGTGGCCTTGCTGCCATGGCTGCCTGCCCCCACACCCTTTGAGCCCAGGTTACAGGTGGGTGCTTGGCTCACATTGTGGTGCTGGGCCAGGGCACTGCTGCTGCCTGCCTTGCCATGGCTGGGCAGTTTGTTGTCAGGGTGCATTGGCTTGGCTAAAGCTTCCCACAGCACCAGTGGAGGGAGCTCCCAGGCCCTTTGGTCAGAAACCTGCAAGAGGAAAGGGCAGCGAGTCAGCACAGTGCCCCTCACGCGAGTGCAGCTGCTGGGGGCACAGCCTAGGGTTGGGCGCTGGGGCTGCCGCTTGGTCTCAAGGGCCAGACAAAGCCCAACAAGGCACAACACAGAGCTGCTCATGCTGGGAATTAGACCTGGCCCCTCTGAGCAAAGGATCCTGTTCACATGCTGGCAAGTGGTAAACTCCCACCCAGGCACAGCAGATTTGCCAACACCTGAAGGCACAGACATGGACAAGAGAGCCCTCGTTTCCAAGGCCGTGATGAGAAATGGGTGCTTCATGCCAGCCCGGCCCTTTGTTGAGCATAAGGATCCACAGAGCTATTTTCAGGTGTTCCCAGAGCTTAGACAACTTTGTGATCCTGAACAGAAATCTGGTGCTCTTGTGGTTTCAGGCACCCCTTCTGCTGCTAAATAAGTTTCCTCTGCCCTGAAAAACACACAGGAGACAACTGAGCAGACAGAAACTGGTCTCAACACAAGCCTATAAAGAAAACTGGGATGGGGAAGGATGCAGCAGGCTGAGGCAGCTGAGGAGGTGGGCTACAAGGCAAGGGCAGAGCTGGGAAGTGCGGGCACTCCTCAGACAAGCGGTATCCCTGCCTCTCCCAGGGGCCTGCGGGACCATTCCAGTTCCTGATCCAAGCCCCTGTGTGAGGGAGCATCCACTTCAGTGGGAGCTTCCAGCCCAGCAGGATGATGCAATGTGCCATAGGCCTGCCGGGATAGCAGGGCGAGGCTCTCCTGCTCCAGACCCAGCCCAGGTTTCTGAATAGCCCTGCAGGCTGAGGCAGAGCTCTAGCAGAGAAGAGGAGGTTAGGGCAGAGCACAGAGGGTTCTGGGCTGGGAGATGGGCAGGCAGCTAAGCAATGCTGTGGCAGCCCTCCCTGAAGAATCTAGTTGCCTTGGCAGAGTCTCTTAGGCTCACACCGGAATATTCCCCTTGGAGCTCTGCACAAGCATTAGATATGACTGGGATACGGCTCTACATCACATCACATATTCTGGAAGGCCAGTACCAACCCTTGGTTCAACAGACAACCATGGTAACTGCACGCTAACTCTAACACTAACCCCAACCCTGTCACAGTCTTTTTTACTTCTTGGGAAGCAGAAGGGAAGGAGAGTAAACCACATGTTCACGGAAACTGGGGTATTACTCTGTTTGCTCATGTCTGCTATATGCTTTGCATGACACCCCCACAATGCACTCAAGAACCTTTCCTGTGAACAGGCAGAGAAATTTCCCAGCACACGGGGAAGGGGGTTACTGGGCCCACACTCTGCTCCTCCCATCTGGACCATGCAGGCCAGATGCTGCACGCAGATTTCTTCTGCCACCCGGGGACAGGAAGCACCGGCTCCAGACCAAACCCCACGTCTCTAAATAGCGTCGCAGGAGCCCAGTAGCGCTATGCACGCTGCTCCTGGCTTGCCAAAGGCAAGCCTGGAGACACCATCAGCAAAAGCCAAGCGCTTGTTCTGCCAGGGCAAACCACCACACCCTTGCAATGCAAGCAAAGAGCAATGCACACTTGGCAGACCTGTAATCCCCGAAAGACAGCGATTGCCACAAGGCGCAGGCTGCAGCTTGCCATCCACCACCAGCGAGTTCCCTGCCTGCAAAAGGGTCTTCCCGACACCTGCCTCCCTGCGAGCTGAGCCGGGGGCTGCTGGCACACTGCGCAAACCACGCCATGCACGGCCCGCCCAGGCATTCCTCCTTAGTTAGTGGAACCCTCGTGCACAGCTTGGCCTATC
The DNA here is from genome assembly GCF_000695815.1 of Acanthisitta chloris. Classification (NCBI taxonomy): domain Eukaryota; kingdom Metazoa; phylum Chordata; class Aves; order Passeriformes; family Acanthisittidae; genus Acanthisitta; species Acanthisitta chloris. The sequence goes on along the minus strand of NW_008680862.1, from coordinate 30,115 downwards.
ACCGCATCCTAACTAGCGAGTCGTTAGCCGCTCCCTCCTCCTCCCCACGCACCTCGGCGAGGGCTCGGCTCTAGCCTGGAGGAAGATGGTGAGCCACAGCGCTGATTAATTTTCACAGCACATAAGGGAGTTGCTAGCCCTTTAAGTGTCAGCCAGTCTCGCTTGCTCGCTCTTGTTCTCCAGGGACCTATTAATAGCAGCTGGAAAGATCACATCACTCTCTGGATATTTATACCCCTCATTCCACACCAGGAGAGATTTATGTCAGAGTTGCCGTCCCACTGCCTGCCCAATTGCTCTGTCAAACCGCTCGAAGGGGGAGGGGAGCTGAGCAGGGAAGGAGACACTGAGAGGGCAAGTGGGGAGGAGGAGAAGGTCCATATGGCACAAGCTGCAGCGCTAAGCACACATGCTGCCTACAGCACAGGGAGCCTTCAGCCCCACTGGAAGAGGCTGCTGCCAGACAGCATTCCAGAAAGTAAGCCCTGCAGCAGCTCCGGCTGCTGGTGGCCCAGAGCCCCTCCTCGCTGCACCATACTCGGGCAATCCCTGCAGCACACTGCACAGCAGTCCTGAGTGAGGGTCACGGACCGGCTGATGCCACGGTGTGGCTACACCGACTGAGCACCACCACCATCCACAGCGACGGCAGGCTGGGAGATGTAGATCTGCCTGCGGCACATCTGCGTGGCTGAGATATCACGTTTGAAATAGATCCCCAAATGCCTCACTGAAACTATGAATGCTCAGCAGCACTGCAGCACAACCCTTGTACAGCACAGCATAGGCATGTGAATACCCCAGAGAGGGAGGAAGAAGCCTGGAGACCTGCAAAGCCCACGCCTGCAGATTCCAGAGGTGCACCCCGTCCCCTTGGTTCTCAGGTGAGACAGCTGGGAACAAATACCTTGCTGTCAAGGGACATGGTAGCTGCCACAACGAAACCTTGAGATGCTGCCTGCAGTGTGGATGAGCCTCACTGGCTCTGAGGCGCCTCCAAAATGTTACATTTTTGGGACATCTATCTTCTTCCTCCATTTTGCACTAGGTTGGTGCTCCAGGGAGGACATTCAAAACCTTGCCTGAGGCAGTCACAGGATGGAAAGCCACCCTAGGCTGATATAGGGCCCTGGCTCAACCTTGGGAAGACCTCCTCTTTCAGTCTCCACTGAGCGACCACATTCCCCTCAGAATTCTTAATTCTTAGTGGGACAAATGCCAGAAGCAACTGCCTGCAGATTCTGCTCTGCTTTCAGGAGCAGCAACAGTTGGACTCTGCTGCAGATGCATAGCGGGGATCCACCCCGGCCTCTCATCTGTCTGGCTGCAGCATGACGATAGGCATCTTGATTGCTGTAAGCTCCTTCCACACACCCCTAGATTCAAGCTAGATTTCAGCAGGCATGCCACACATCTGGGCCACAGAAGACCATTAATTAGAAAGTAGATACACTGACACTGTATCTGTATCACTGACACTGGAGACAAACAATCCAAAACATCTTGAAAAGAACATGACAAAAAGATTGCACAGAAATCTGGCTCCCTTTGCAATTTAGCAACACACCCAACTCTAGCCCAGTAGTCTCAAAGACAATAGCAAACTTAATTCTCAGTGGTTAAAGCAAGGAGCTGAAACTCCTGGCTTCTCTCCCAGCTGCCACTGATTCTGTGCGTGACCCTGAGGCAAGCTGTCCTGTGTCTGGGTGCCTCAATTCCCCCATCATTACACGGGGGAACAACCCAGCCTACCTCATGAGGGAGTGAGGCTTACAAGGCACAACAAATATCTGTCGAACAAAGGGCTACATGTAAATGCAGAGAGTATTTATGCCCGGTACATCTGAAAAGCCACAGCTTTAAATTAGAGACTGGGACCTCAGCAGACAAAAAACCCCAAAACAAAACAACAAAAACCGCTTTCCGTAAGCCTCCTCCAGTATGGTCTAGACCAGCAGCAGAGGGAGAGCAGGAGGAAGCTCCAAGCAGGAGACTGGGCTGACACATTCACAATCCGGGAATTGCTAGCTGATAGTTCAAGAAACCTGAAACTCCACTGCATTCCCGGAGGACTTTCTGGTGAATCATGCTCCCACTCCCTCCAAAGGATGAAAAATGATAACACAGATTCCCAACACTGCTGCAAAGAATGCAGAGCTCTTGCCTGCTGCCAACCCGGCAGCTTCCACATCTGGGAGCTGGCTGGCATTGCTGCTGCACTATCCCTCTTGGAAGAAAGGGCAAGAGAGGAAGCTGGGAAAACAGAGTCAATTCTAAAAGGAAGGTATTTCGCCACACCTCCCACCTATGGGATAGTGGGGAGAGCTCTTGCGAAACACAATGTCTACCAACTTGTGCATACATGGTGGGGACCAGAACCCAGGCCTCCTGAGCTGCACCAACATGCCCCATAGCTCACCAACAACCAACACACAAGACGGGCTGTCACAGGGTGATGCAACATGCAGAAAGTTGCCCAACCCCTCTCTGCCAGCCTGTTCAGGGAAGCAACAAGACCAGGCTGTCACTGCAAACACCCTCTAAGCACATCACCTATGCTGATAACCACCCAACCACTCACTACAAGCCACAATTCTGGACAAGCCCAATCAAAAATGTCCCGTGGACACCACTACAAACTCATACTGAACACCTTGGGTTTGGAAATGAGGGGTCCTAAGCAAGCTCAAGGGCTTCTTGAAGAAAGGCACTAGGCAGAGAACAGCAGGAGAGAACCCAAAGACTTGCTGCCCCCTCCTGAAATACCACTCACTCCAAGTCTGGATGAGATGGCAAGCACATGACTCAACATCAGTCCTAGATTACCAGTCCTCCCAGGGTTAACAGCAGAAGGGGTTGAACACCTTCAAAGAAATACCATACTATGTCAATAAAGTCAGTGTATTTCATGGAGGCAAGGACTACAAACTTTCCAGAAGCAAGATTTCTGAAGTCTAAGACCCTTGGATCATTTCCGATTTGAGAAAAGACCAGAATCAGAAACTTGACCTTTACCATGCAAAAATGGTTGTTCTAAAACAATCCTTTTTGCAAGACCATTCAATAAGTTTTGAGCCTGTTCCAATGAGAAACAACACCTCCAAAACCAGTAACGAAACAGCACTGCTGTCACCTAGCCAGCTCCAGCCAAGAGTCAGCGATGGGCTCTAACAGCCAGATGAGCCTGGAACCCACCTGAGCCCAACAAGCACAGTCCAAGACAGCATGCTATTTAGTGACCAAAAACTGCAGGAGCACCTCCCTGACCCCAGTATGGGAACACTTGCCTGAGCGTGTTCATCACCAGCAAGAACAGCCCTAAGCCAGGCTGCTACTGGTAAAGACGTTCTCATTTGAGCTTGGCTTTGGCCGGACAGACTCAGAGACACTGGGAGGCACAGAGTTCCAGAGGGCAAGGCTCTGCTGACAAGAGTCATCTGTTTTGAATGCATCATAAAATTATCTTGCTCTTACACCATCAGACTGATAGCCTGAAGAAGCCTGTTTTTACTTCTGTTAATTTCTTGGATCCTTCTCATGCCCTTTTAAATGGCAGAAAAGGTGGTACCTTCACCAGGTGTATGAGAGGGTTCTAAAAGACCTGCAGAGAGAAATTAATGCTCTGCTGAAGCCTAGAAGTTCTCAGAGTCATTTAGGCAGGCCCTACTGATCTCTTGTCATTTAGAGATGTCTCAGGAACGACGCATTTCTGTGGGGCTGCTTGGCCACAAGTCTCAAATGGCTTTCATAGGACAAAACCTCAAATTCGCGTTCCCTTCCACCTAGGGACAGACATACCTAGGTGGAAGGGAAGGCGGGTAGAAGCTGAGGGTCAGAGACAGCAAGGTGAATCAGGAATGCTGTTTGCTCAACATCCACCAGTGGGTCACCTGATCATAAAAGGAGATCAGGTTGGTCAGACAGGACCTGCCCTCCCTGAACCTATGCTGGCTGGGTCTGATGTCTTGCCCATCCTGTAGGTGCTGTGTGATTGCACTTAGGATGATCTGCTCCAGATCCATAAACCCCACTGGGGTTACTGGGATTTGGCGAGCCTACCTGGTGAGCTGTGCCTCACAATGTCCTCTTCTATACCAGCTCTCCCGAGCTGCAGGGCTGGCAGCCAAGACCTTGAAACCTCAACCTTCCCACAAGAATCACAAGGAAGACAAGTCTTGCTAGGGTCACAGGTGTCAGGTAAATGGCTGACACAGCTGAGCCTATGTAAGCAGTCTTACAGGTGTATCTAGGGTTCAGTAACTGCTTTAGGAACCCTTGGCAATAATAAAAGAAGTCTGTGAGATGCCAGCAGCATGCAGGATTGGAACCCAGCAATGCCAGAGCTTCACAAGGAGCTTCCAAGCTTTAACACAACAGTTTCTGTTAATTCTTTTTAGCAGAAAGTCGCTGCAGGGCACTCTGTGACGAACTAGCCATTGTCAGCAGGTCCATCACATTTGGCCCCTTCCCTGCCAACTGTTTCCAAGCCAGAGACACAAGGGTTCCTGAGCACTGTAGGGTCTGTTGCCCATGACTAGTCCAGCTTGATGCCAGCTGTTCGAAAGCCCCAGATTTTCCAGGCTGTCGCACTCTGCCCCACCTCTGGGCCTGAGGAGCCTGTGGGACGGAGCCACTAGGTGTCACCATCAGCCAGAGCATCCGCAGCCTGACCCGGGCTGAGCACGGGCAAACTCACTGCACCTCCCAGCAGCAAAGAGGCGCCCGGGCCGGGGCACGGTGTCTCCGCTCGGAGCCCAGGCTTCCTCGGCACCTCACCCCGTGGGCTCCACGGAGTGCAGAGGCTTGTGCCGGTGAGCAGAGCCATGCACAATGTCCCTGCAGCAGATGCTTACTCCAGCATCTCAGATAAAGGCAGCACAGACGTGTCTGTTCACACGGCAGGAGAGGACTAGATGTCCCATACCACCTTGCAGAAAATCTCCCCAAAACACTACCTCTCCCTTTGAGCAATCTCAGGCCAGTTTTCAGCCTGAAGAAGGACACAGCCTTTGCAGAGGGTCCCAGCAGGAAAGTCTTGCAGCAGGAACACCCCTACAACCTCTCAGCACCATGTACCCCAGCTGCACCATGACATACAACCAGCAGTGCAACCAGCTGATTTTTGCCTTTGAGGAGGCTCATGGCAGAGCGCTGGGAAAGGTTGGACTCCTTTCCTGTGCCCAGCCTGGCACTAAACGCAACATACAAAGGACAACACCTGCACAAAAAGAACAGATTGGAGCACCTGCAGGCCTGCAAACTGCCTGGATTGCAGCACCACATCTGTACACCTGAGCATACACACATGTATGCACCCCTGCTCACCTG
>NW_008680862.1:20356-24743 GCF_000695815.1 Acanthisitta chloris | reverse complement strand
GTTGCCCCAGCACCTTGCCCCCACACTACCCTCTGCCAACCTGGACTGCAGAAGAGATGCAGAAAGCTGCCAAGCGCTCCTCCAGGACTATAAATACCAGGCCCAGCAGCAGCAGAGCCTGGGCTCTATATTTAAACCCCGGCTGAGGTCACTTCCTCTTCCCAGCAGCTCCCTCCAGCCCCCACCCCACTGCCTCGTATTTGCATGCCATCATGACTAAGGCACATCGGGGTGTAAGGTCACAGGGGAAGCGACTGTGCAACTGCCTTGCAGGAAATTCCACCCTGGGAAACCTTTCACCTTCCCCATTGTGGAGCAGACTGGCATAGGCAGCAGAGATCCTGCTGCTGAGCTGTGGTAGCTGCCTGTGCTCAGTAGTGGGAGTCCACTACTGGTCTGGAAAGGGAGGGAGAGACCTTGAGGACAGGGGAGCCGCTGCTCCCCATCTGGCTTTACCACTGGAGTCTGGGCTTGCACCTATATGGAGAGAGGTTTCCCTACTGCGCACCCCAAGAGCTGTTTAGGTTATGACATAAGCAAGCTATCATCAGGGTTTGCAGCAGAACTAATTGGTGACTTTCACACATTATATACTAGGTTTCAAAGTTCTCAATTGTCTGGATTACCAAACTGTCTCCAGTCTCTGAACTAGCATGAGACACTCCAGGGTTGACATCTCTGACGACTGACATGCAGAACATTTCCCGTACAGAGTCTTGGCACACTACCCAAATACCTCTTCCTCTCCCTCATCCCATGGATTCTGGAGAAGAAGTCTGCAACAGAGCAGGGGTGCTGAAGGACCCCTAACAGCCCCTATAGTCAGCTGATGGGGAAGCATATAAAGCAGAAAGCTGTGGGGAAGCATCGCTGCTATCAAAAGACAGGCAGTGCAGGGCTGGGGAGCAGAGCAGGACACGGGTGTCCAGCTCCTTTGGCCAGCAACAGGGTACTTGTTGTCCTCTTCAGTACACGGACACTGCACTCTGGCTTCAAGCCTGCACCCGCAGTGAGGTATGCCTGTGCCCTCCAAGGCTGCGTCTCCACAACAACAGGAACCAGAAGCCACAGCAGACTCACTGGCCCGAGAACTCACTGGCCCAAGATCACATTACAAGACAGGAAGGAAGAAGGCACTTTGATCAGTCTGAAATTGCTTTAGGCAGCTTCCACAACAATACCTCAGCCACTGGAATTAGCCTCCCAGCAGCCCAAACATCCCGTTCCTAAAGACTTGCCCTGCTCTGGCACACATGTCGGGGCCAGAGCAACCCAGCCATTGGTGGCCATGCCAGAGCCAAATGAGGGCAGCTCTCAAAGCAAGGTCATGGCAGAAAGCAGCCTGGATAAAGGCCTCCCTATGCCTTGTCAGAAGAAATCAAGGGTCAGCGGGGCCCTGTATCTCTGGTATTCTTCTTCACCACAGGCACATGCTAGCTGTCGTCAAAACAGCAGAAAGCGCTGGGTTTGCAGGCACCTGGCAGAGTCAGGGTAGTGTTCCCCTGCAACTCCCCTCCTCACACTCAAGGGCAGTGGGAGCTCCTCCGCCTGCCCACAGGACGTCCTGGCCCATGTGTGCCTGCCCTGTAGCCTGCTGCTGGCAGGCAGAGGGTTAACAATGCCCAGGGAGCCGCAGGCAGCCTCCTCCTTGCCCTCTCAGGAACAATGGGGCCATTGTGGGAGGCCAGGCAAGTGTGGGCAGATCCCAGGACTGGCAGTTACTCAGCTCTCTCTGCCTTCTCAGGTAGGTGGCTGCCGGCCCTTCCTGTGGGCCCTGGAAGAACACAGGACCAGCCTAGTCACAGAACCACCTTGCCAGCATGCCCAGTGGCCCTGCTGAGCAACCTCGCTCCTACCAATTTGTCTGGGTACAAAACACAGTCAGACAGCCACAGGCACAAAGCTGCCAGCTGACACCAGCATGTAGCAGACCAGACTGCGAGCCGGCTGCTGAGTGCTGCCAGCACCACACCTGGGTTTCCAGCAGCATCAGCTGCACTTTCGGGATGTGCAGACTGGGGCTGGAGCAGCAGAAACCAGGTTTTTCTCACCACAAAGTCACATTTTGATGGTGGGTGTAAGTGCTGACCTGGGACCAAGAGCTTCTGGGAAACCTGAGAACTCCTCCACACGGGTGGACAGCGAACACAAGCCTCCACAGTGAAAGTGGGATGAATAAGCAAGGGAGCAAGCAGGTCCAACATACTCCCACTCTCTACAGATTTGCATCTCCCAGGCCCAGCACATCAGCGTAAAGAAAACTTGGGATGCTCTGAATTCACACCCTCAAGGCACAGAACTGATACTCAACAAAGCAGCAGCACCCTTGGGAAGTCCCAGGCCCGCAGCGAGGCCAGCACTCTGTCACGCTCCCAGACTTCCCGGCAGAGCCTCGTGCTCCCTTGGGCATGGGACCAGGGTACACAACAACAAACTCAGCTCATTGAGGCATACACTGAGCATCTGTGTGAAACCCTTGGCCAAGAACCTGACTTCGAAAGAACGGCCCGACTTTCGGCTGCTGCATGCCACCTCCAACATCAGAAGCAGCTCCAGCTGGTCCACAGGAGCATAGCAGTGCAAAGACAAGTGGAAAACAGCTCTGCACCACTCAGCACTGTCTCCCTGGGACTCTCACGCTAGGCACAACCCAGCAGGCAGAGTGTAGCTCCAAAGTCCTGACAGAGGAAAGGTGCATGCCATTATGCCTAACCACCGCAGCTCAAACCCTACAGGACTGACTGCCTATCTGCGAGGGAGATGTCCTTTTCCACTCAACACTGCGTCTGCTTCCCCCATCTCACAACTAGACTCGACCTTCCCATTTTCAGAAGCACAAGTACAGGCCAGCACAATTCTCTGACCTGGCAGCATCAACTCTGCCAGCAGCACCCATCTCCGTTTCTTTTTGCATCCAGTCTGCCTGTGGCCCACACTAGCTCAGGAGCGTCACTCCTCCCTAATTTTGCCAGACCTGGGCTGACAAGCAGCTTGAGCAGACTCGTGCAGCATCCCAGGTCCGCAGCCCAGTTCACGCTTTCAGAGCAGGGGCCTTCTTCCCTGCAACTCTCAGATAACTATTCTGTCAGTTCCTACCTGAGGACATCACTTTCTTCCTTGCCCCCAGATCACTGTCCCATTGCTGGTACTCAGCTCCATGAAGCCTGCTTCAAGACATGCCATACAAGTAAAACACACCACTCCTTCAGGCCCAAAACTGTGAGGCTGGCTGCTTTCAAAGAAGGGACTGCAAACAGAGCTGTCAGCACAAACCTGCCATGCTCCCCAATTTGCAGCCAGCTCTGTTCAACAAACCAGCACAAACCGCAGATGGATTTTGCTCTTCCCTAAATGCTCAATCATGAGGGCCCAAGATGAGGGCAGGTAAAAACATCTGATGTTTTTACCTGCCCTCTAAACCCTGATCTGGCAGGTCAGGGTTTAATCTGCATCTCTTTACAAGACAGTGTGCCTGAAAGAAAACACACTATCTCCTTCCAGCAAGGAAAAGGAAGAATTTGGGTAACCTCCGGCTAAAAGAGAAAAGAAAAAAAAAGAAGAAAAAAGCCAGGACAAGAGGGACAAAACAATCTTTGTCCTCATTTTGGTGGTCATGCAAGCATAGGGCAGCTGCAGTACCTGCTGCCCCAGCTCGGACAGCATACAATCATCACAACCGGCCCAGTCGTACTGAGGCTTATAGAAACCCGGCTCCGTGGTCCAGGGAAAGCTGCATCCCTGAGCTCGAGAAAGAGGTACAGCATAGACAGGATTTCCAGACTACACTGATAATCGGCTCACAGAAACCAGATAGGACAGTACACCCTCAGAGGTCACCGTTTAGCTCCATCACATTCAGTCCAGACACTGTCCCTTTAAACATGGCTCCAGAGACCACACAAGGGTTAAATCTGCCTATAAATATCTGTTCTCAGCAGGGCTGCTGCTCTGAACCCTCCAGCCATCTGTTCTAGCTTCCCCCATCTAAGACTCTAACATCTGAAACATGCTCACAATTCTTAGGAGTGCTCCCAAAAATAGACCAGTGCGGTGGCTTAGCTCCAGTGCCTGTGAACGCGGGAGCATGTATGCCTGTGCTGGCACAGGCCTGGAGCTGTGCAGCTATGAACACGTCTGCCTCTGTGGCAGCGAGCAGGCCCACACCAGCACGGCTCTGTTTGCTTCCATGTCGGTGTGGGTGTGCCTGCCCAACCACAAATCCACGTGAATCTGCAGGAGCGTGTCTGCACTGGTACGAACCTGCATGTGTACACGAGTGCACATCTGTACTAGCGTGTGGGTGTAAGACGAGGTGGATGTCTCTCTGCTGGTGGATGTGACAGCAGTCCTGCCGTGCCCTCTTTCCCAGCAGGACACAGACAGGCAC
>NW_008680862.1:15747-20335 GCF_000695815.1 Acanthisitta chloris | reverse complement strand
TCACACTGTCCTGGGAGGTCTCACCGTGCCCTGCCCCAGCACTACAATGCAGGCAGAGAGCCTATCCTACAGCACAGCAGGGAAGCAAGGACACCAGTTCTTGTTCCATGCTTGGCTCAGCAAATTCAGCAGTCCCACCTCCGGGCACCAGAACCTCACTGCGAAAGCAAGTTATGCCTTATCTGTGTGAGACCCAAGACACACCACCCTGCTCACATCCAGCTAGGGCTTGCAGGATTTCCTCAAGCACTCCACAGAGAGAGCCACGGCAAGTCTGCAGATATGACAGCTTCGGCGCAGAGCGGACTTGGAGTTTCTCACAGCTCTCTCCAAATATCACAGACATCAGTGGGTTCACCCTTCCAACTGACAAGCACATTATCCTCACTCCACATGGGCAAATCCAGGAAACAACAATAATCTTCACAGTCAAAAGGCAAAACAGGAAATGAGCTGTCAGCTCCCAAATCTGAACATACTGTCCAGGAGCAGACTGTCCTCCTGAGCATCCTCAGGACACAGCACTGTCCACCTGCTCTGTGCCAAACACAGCTTGAATTCAAACACCCATTATCCACTGGGGGCCATCGCAAAGAAGCTCCACCCTGACTGCTGGCCCTGCTGACACCACATCACAGGGTGATGTGCATGCATGCCCCAGGAAGGGAACAAGCAGTGTCCACCCTCCACGTAGTGACAACAGCCCGAGGATTCGACAGCAGCTAGGTTTTCATCTCTAACTACTTCCACAAGAGTCGTTTTCCCTTCCAGGCCAAGTGAAACTACAGACAAAGCCTCGAACGCGTAAGTGCCTGGCTGTGGTATGGGATGGGGCTGTCTCAGGGCACTCTGTGCTAACTAACCCCATGGTGATGTGACAGGGAATGCCTGCCACAGCGCAGCACATGTGGAGCTGAGCCTCCTCGTTCAGCACACACTCACAGAGCCCACTGGTGGGAAACACTGTGGGGGGCCCTCTCAAGACTATCCCTGCAGGTGTGGGAAGGAACCGAGTTTGCCTCAGTGCACAGCTAAACTAATGAAGTGTCATTTGCCTTTTTCTGGAGTGCATTGAAAAGGGAACCTGGCAGTTAGGAAGGTCAGATGGCAAAAAGTACCTATCACCACAGTTTTGCTCAGGGTTTGCTAAGCTGCTCAGTGCTTTTCACCCCTCTGATGTACTGGAGATAGCCAGCTAGCTCCAAGAACTATAAGCAAGACTTTCAACAAAGCCTAAAATGCAGGTACTCCTTCAACTCAGGTGACAATCTAAATGGAAAAGAGCTTGAAACTCCAGCTCTGAAATGAATTTCAGGCTTTGGCAGGAATATGTCCTGGGAAACAGCCTCAGCAGACTGAATCAGCATAGCCCTACTCTATTTCTGACAGAGGGAAAAAAAGCCCCATTGATCCAGGTATTGATTTGCTGCAGGAGTTTGTGTTTGTTTAGAAGTTTGCCCATGGGTCAGACCTTGTTACAAGCATCTTTCCTGGTGACGAGGTTAGAAACAGACTGTGCCAAACTCCAGTCACCTGCCTGGGGAGAAGAATGTAAACAGGTGTGGAAGCTAAGCAGTGCCTCAAGGATGCTTCCCTTCTCCACCCCCCCAACTTTAAAAACCATGTTGTTGGGTGGAGGAACACCACAAACAGCTGTAAGGCCGGACCAGCATTTCGAAGAGTCCAACACAGCTAGGGTGTAAACACGGGGCTGAAGGCCGTGCAGTTCATCACAGGTTTCAGATCCTTTTCAGGATTATTTTCCCCACCCCTTTCTGTCAGAAAGAGAATGGGATTTCAAGACCCCCACAGGTGTGCAATCCAGCCAGGCAAGGGTTGAAAAACGACATCAACCACAACAAAATGGAACTGACGAGTCACGTTTCCTTCTCTCCAGCAAAATCAAAAGCAACCAGGATTGAGTAGGCACCCACTAACATGGACAATTTCCAAAAGGATGGCACACAAACAGTTCCTGTACCAGCTCAGGTCCCCAGTGGGCTCCACATCTGGTGGGAAATAATGGTATCCACTTCAGCACCGAGTCATGGATGCCAGCAAAATGCAGGCCACTATACACCCTTCCAAATCATTCCTACTCTTCTCCTGTTCTGGATGTTTGCCAAGTGGCTGACCACAAATAAGTTTAAGGAAAAAGGGTGGCTATGTCAGGCACAGATATTCCATCAGATAGACAGTCGGGTATTGCTATAGAGCTTTCCTCTTCCCACACCTCCTCAACCCTATGGGCATAAGTTCTTAAGAGATCGGTAAGGGAAGAGATGCGATGACAGGCTAAGGACTAGGCATAAAGGGATGCAGAAGACGCATCCCCAGCAGCTACCTCCTGACCTCAAAGCTCCCCTTACTGCCTGGCAAACATGCAGCATCCATTACCCTCTACTCATTTCCAGCCCCAGAAATCTCTGGCAACAAACACCAGATCCCAGCAGCACTTCTCACTTTTCCTCACCTCTTCTGTCCTGCTACCACAGTTCCTATACGAGCTGCAGATGCATGTACACTGCAGGACTTTCATAGCTGTCTCCAGCTTTACGGTATAGCCAGGGCCAGTGACCATCAGAGAAGAGGTGGGGGACAGTTACATGTGCAGAGACATTATCTCTTGAGGAATAAGATAGGTAACATTCCACTCACATCTGCATTCCCCACATGACGTAGCAAAGAGGCTCAGCCTCACCAGGAGCTCATGGGCACCTTTCCGCACCGTGTTCCCAAGTCTCTATGCACCTTTCAGTTCCCTTCAACTCAACAGAGCAAATTATTCTGGAGGATTTATTTTGCCTTTTAACATTTCTTAGCCCATCACACCCTTTGCTGCTAAAATAAAAAATAGTAAATGAGTTTCTCCCCTTCCCTGCTTTTGCTGCCTCGGAAGTATGTCCCACAATCGAGTGGTGGTATGTGACAGTGGAAGCAGCAAACTAGTTCAGACCAGCGCAGGTATCCTCAGCTACCCACGCTGCTCACAGCAGGCAGCGGCTGCTTGCTCTCGGGCAGCCCCCTTGCTGAAGTACACAGAAGCCAGAGTCAGGCTGGAGCATTTGCTGCAAAATAGCAAAAAACAACATACAAATTAAGAAAACCTGTCTCTGAAGCCAACTGGCCAATTCGCATCTGAAAACTCCTCTTGCCAGAGGGATCTCCTTTGCAGACAGCTCAGTAAGTTTCACCCTGTGAGGTGCCACACACTCAGGTGCCCAGGGACCCACTGGGAGCTGGGACACACAGTGAGATCCCACCACCTGTCACACAGTTCAGGAGAGGACATAGGCTTGCCACAAGCAAGGAGCCAAGTGTGTAGTACTTGGACCACACCTGCCTCACCCTCTGCACCATCTCTCCCCCACCCTGGGAATGGGTCACAAGGCTGCCCACAGATGGGGCTACAGAATTTGGATGCCTAGGGAGTAAAGATGTTGATGGGCAAACCACGGGCCACGGGGGCAGAAAACAACCCCTTGTGCTCCTGTCCTCAGGATACAGGCGTCATGAGCAACACAGCATGAGGTGCCTGAAACCTGGCCAGCTGCCCATGCAGCCTTCCAGTTGAGTAACCCCTGCACTCCCCCCCCCAGACAACACAGCATCTGACTGCCCCTCTACAAGATGTTGAGCTGTTCACACAGGAATGTTGCTGGTTTCCATCTTCCTAGTGGAAGAGACAACTTCAGGGAGCATTTCAAGTAGTCACACCTGTGCCATGGCAGCTTCACCTCTCACCTGCTCCTGCCCCCAAAAGCAAGCCCATGGCTGGCATGGCTCCTGGGCTTCAGTGGCCAAAGAAAGGAGATTTGATGCTCAGTTCCCATCCTCCCAGGCTTGGCCTGCATGGCCTTGGGCAGGACATTTCACCTCTCCCTCCATCTAATCACCTGTAGGAGAGCAGACACTGCCATCAGCCTGCCAAGGCCTGGCTGCAGCGGGCAGCTCCCCCTTCCCAGGCAGCACCACTGTGGGCAGAAGCAAGAAGGCAAAGCCAGGCTGCCCTCCTGCACCTTCTCCCCCCAGACTGATTCTGAAAATAAAAACCAGCTTCCACTTGCCCTGGCTCCGAGAGAGAAAGAGGTTTGTTGTCAACACATGAAACTGTCGCTAAGTGAAGGAGAAAAAAATCCCGGGGAAGAGGAGGGAAGAAGGGAGGGGACAAAAACCACATTTTTATTTTTGGTGGCTGGCCAGCTGACTGACTCAGCCAGTTTGGTTGCCTGCCATATAGATTTAAAAACAAATCCAAGCCTTGGAGAGGGGAGAGAAGGGGATTCGGATGAATGTGCTTTTTTGTTGTGTGTCGAGTAGATCCTAGACTGGACCGGGACCAGGACATGTCTAAGACAAAGGCTTCCCTGCCTGGCTGTGCCCAGGGGCTCGGCACAGGGCAGAGCACAGCACGGGTCTGCCCCTGGCACAGGGCGAGACAACCACTGCCCCAGCAAACCAAACCACTGCGTCCCTGAAGCAGAAGGGGCCGAAGGCCTCGGGCTGCCCTCAGAGCTGGTTTCCTCCAGCCACCTCGGGGCTCAGAGACAGTGGCCTGGGTCTCCAGGCAGCACAGCCAAGGCCGGGG
>NW_008680862.1:2536-15716 GCF_000695815.1 Acanthisitta chloris | reverse complement strand
CCTGACGCTGCAGCCGCTCTCAGGCCATGGCTGTGTGCTGTGGGCAGCTCCCCACCCTTGCCTGCTCCCCGCCGGAGGAATGTGCACAGGAGGTGGGAGGAGTGGAGAAGAGGTTGTTTTGAAATACCAGCTCCCGCTTTATTTATCTGGATCCCACAGTGCCCATGGCACAGTAGCCACTTGTAACGAGTGCTTTCTGTTCCCAAAGCGCTGTACAAACATGAACACGCGCTCCCCACACCCTTCGCAGCAACGCAACACGCTGGCACGCTCGGCATGGCACCAGACACGCAGCGCTCGCCACCCCATGCCGACTCGGCGCTTCCATACGACTGGATGGTCACGAAATCTCATGTGAATAAGCAGTACTTGGCACCTTCCAGCTGCAGCAGGCATTACAAACACTAGCTGGTGAAGGAAGCCTCGTGAGCCTCCCACGCAGTGATCTCCCATAGAAACTGGCCAGCCTCCCCGGCGATTAATCCCTCGCTCAATGCAGAGAGCACAGACAGAGTAAGTTACCTAAGGAGCTGATGACAGGTAAGTGCAAACCCCGCTCTTGTTCCTGTTTCAAGGTAGCAGAACAGAGGCACAGAAAAACCAAGGCCCTGCCCAAAGCCATCCCAGCCATCGATCAGCAAGGCTGAGCAGAAAACCTTTGCCCTTTGGCTCCTGGTCCCCAGCATGGACAGTCTGAGGACAGTCCCACAGGAGGAGAGAGCAGGTGAAGGATCCTCCCAAGGATTGCTGCAGCCAAGCACCTGGGGAGCCTGCTGCTGTCAGCAGTGGCTCACACAGGAAGCAGGCAGACAGACGCAAGGACAGCTGCCAAGCCGGACCGGACCTGCCGCTGCAGGGCGAGGAGCGCTGCTCATGGACCAGCTGCTAGAGCTCACCCCAGCCTTCAGCCCGAGGCAAAGATGCCAGCCTCACCTTCAGAGGTGTTTCTGACTTGAGCAGCGGGAGCACGGTGCGGAGCTGGGGGCAGGGGAGGGGAGCGATAGGCAGAGGTTTGCAGCAGAGCTAAAAGGGGAGATTTAATAACTGTCGGAAAAAATGGCTGCTTTATTGCAGGCAGCTTGTAAACCCTGGAGCCTGAAGGTCTGGGAGTAATTTCTCCCTCCCACGTGCTGGTCTCAGTTTGTACTGGGGGTCAGAGGCCAGTGCTTTTCCAAAGCATTCTGGGACAGACGCCAACTGGAGCAGGCTGCTTCACACTGCTCCTGCGGCAGGGCCTGGGCTGTGAGCACCCGGCTGAAGCCACCGTTAACCCTTCACGGGGTGATTCCTCCCTTCCCTCTCTCCTGGCTCCATCCCTGCAGTTCAGGGAAGACAGCTGCTGTGGACCCACCAGGGTCACCCCACATGGGGCTGGGCTGGGGAGGCCAAGGCAGGGCCAGCAGGAGCTTTGGTGTCATCTGGGGTCTGCACTCAGCCGCCCACGTGCCGGCTCAGCCTCCCTCCTGACTCACTAGCAGCCAGGTCCTGCCAGCAGGCCTGGTCCAGGAGTCAGACTCCTAGCAGAGGAAAACAAGAGCCCAGCAGAGCAAGAGCCGAGTGCCTGGGGTAAAGTCCTGCACTAGCTTTTGGGCCATGGAAGGAATGGCAGCTCACAGGAACACACCTAGCACCACTACCGCAGGGGGAAGAGCTAGGTACCACTCTCCCTGAGCCCAGCCCCAGTCCCTGGAGCCTATACCCTGCCTCCACCATGCCACTTCCCTCCAAGAAGCCTGTGGGCACAAAGTCACAACCGAGGGCACTAACTGAGGCACCTGCAGGAGATAACAATCCCATGAGCAGGGTCCTACCGGACTCTTGGCATCACTTCTTTGCTCAAGGGAAGGATGTCCTTCCCAGACATCTCCTGGGTCCTGGTGGTCCCTCGTCCTCCACTCAACACTTTCTTCTCAGGGTAAAGGTAATGCTCTGATGCCTTCCGCCTCTCTCCCTCACTGATATCCAGGGGGAGGCAACAACTGGCCTCCACATGGCACCTTCTGCTTCTTCTCAGCATCAGCTAAACACCAGGACCTACCAGTCTTGCCTCCAGCTGATGGTGACACTCTTATTCCCGGGGGGGCAGCTTTAAAGGCTGCATGCCAGGGCCCTCTTGCCTCCTTAGCCATCTCCTCCAGGGCTCGGGAACAGGGTCTGCTGGCTGGAGGAGGCATGGCTTTGCCGTTTCATCCCTGGGATGCAGCAGCTCTGGATCACCTGTGCAGGCAAGGCCCTGGCTTTCCTACAGCATTTCAGTTTCCCCTCCCAGGGAAGTGTGAGTGTTTCTGGCCCACAGCCCAGCCCCTCTGCCCCCACCCCACAGGATCTGCCAGCACATAAAGAGGAAGGGAGCTCAGCTCTGTTTCTCAGAGGCATCCCTCATCTCCCCTCTCAGACACGTCCCGTCTTTCCCTCGCTTCACCTGCTTCATGCTCAGTCACCACTAACAAGGAGGGCCCTGCAGCTACTGCCCATGCAGACAGGAGACCTGAGGACTCAGCTCCAGTCGGCTTGCTGGATCTGCCCTAGGCTCTTCCCCTCCATGCAGCAGTACCAGGCCCAGTTGTCAGAAACTGGTGCCCAGAAGGATGCTGATGGGTGCACCAGGGCCCTTCGCCCGTGACACCACCGAGCCTTGGCCCTTCTCGCCATGCAGCCCCTGGCCTCGCTGCTCGCTGTCGGCCAGACACCCTGTCCCAGCCTGGCACCGCAGCTCCCGTCTCTCTATGCCACATCCATCACTGGCACTCGGATTATTTCAACAGCTCCCCCAGTGGCACTTACATGGCATTCACACAGCTCTCCTGCTCCCACTACTTCCAATACCAGGCATGGACCACAGCCTTCCTGACCAAACAGGGCAGCCAGAACCTACAGTCAACGAACTTACTGCATGCCAAGCAATGCTCTTCCTTGTAACACTGCACTTCCTCCAAGCCCGTAGGGAGGATCTGGCTGCGCCTCTGCATCCCTCCACCACAAACATGGTCCCAGTGAAAAAGGTGATCCCTCTCCCTTCAAATACAGGCTTGTGTCTTCTTGTCTAAATGCCTTTGAATCGCACTCACATCTTTCTGATCCAGATACCAAACAGCCAATTTCCCCACCAGCTTCATTTATCCATCTTTCCAAGCTCCTGTTTTCATGTCCCACCTGCAATCCCTCCAGCTCCTTCTTCCAAAGCTGCCTTTACAGTTAGAGCTGCTGAATCCTCTTTCATCCTCTACCATCTCTTCCGACTAATCCACATACCTCAGCCCTCCTTCTGGGCATTCCCTGAGATCACAGACCAGCATTGCCTTCATGCTCCTAGTTACTGTTTCACCCATTTCAGGAGAAAGGAGTTTGCTATACCCCCTGTGCCCTCTTCATTAAATCCTTCTGCTCCATCCCTCCCAGCTCCTCTACTGTCACCCCTGGAGAAGACCCCAGGCTAGAAGCACACAAGATGCAGCCAGGACATGTTGGCGACTTGCTTCAGGGACTGGCTGGGCTTGGGGTAAAGATCTCCTCTTGGGCAATGGCCATGCTTTCTGGTGCCAAACACATACCCATAGATGGGGACCTCGTACAGCAGCACTGAGTGGCTAAAGCCAAAGAAACGCCACTTTGCAGGGTGCTCCCTGCTGCCAAGGAAGCAGGACTATAAAGCCTGGAGGTTACTCTCAGGAGCCAGAAATCCACAGCCCTGCTGCCCTCTGCATCCAAGGAGCACATCATCCCATGGCTTGGCCAGAGCAGAAAGAAACGAACCTCCCGTCTCCTGGCAGGGGCTACATGAATACCTGCAACAGTGAACTTTGCCCTCTGTAGCTGCACACAGCACACCCAAGCCAGACAGCAGACCAAAGCATCCAGTTCTGGCACAAGGGCTGCAGTTCACAGCTGACCTTGCCACATCTGCTCCGTTCAAATGGCTCCAAGCTTTTTGCCCCAGACTCTGCGCCTGCCTCAGGCCCCAGGCGCTGGCTGGACCTCTGCCAAGGCGAGGGCTGCCTGTTTGAATCATGAGCCAGAACCCCGTAAGCATCACGTTTAATAAGTCTTTCTCCTCCATCAGGCACCCTGATTTTTTTCAGCTATAGTCTTGTGAGGCGGAAGACTGCTTGGAGCCAAGCCAGCACCGGGGAAACCACCATTTCAAGGTCCTGCGAAGGTGCTGTAAGAGCAGAAGGGAGCTTCGGTTGGGTGTGCAGGGGGTGATGCAAAGAGCAGGTTGTTCGCTGGGAAGCTGCTGCTGCTTGCCAGGAGGCAGTGGGGGAGGAGGCAGCAGATGTCCGCAGACAGCATTTGCCGAGAGCCTGCAGCGCTCCAGCCCAGCGAGGGGAGGAAGGCGGCGGCTGGTGCCACTGCTGCTGCATTGTAATGGAGCAGGACAAACAACGAGAGTCCAAGAAAGCTTACACTGCCTTTCCCTCCAATAACCACCACTTCAGCAATGGGAAGTGGGAGTCCAGGGACCCCAGCTGAGGGTCAGAGAAAGACCTCAGGATGATTGCTGAGAGACCTCAAATGCAGCAGGAGAAAGCCCTGTCATGAAAACGGCGAGGCCCTTCTTCGGCCAGAAGCAGCAGCAGCTGCAAAGCCTAGCACAGCCACGGCTCCAGGGCCAAGCCTGGTTCCAGGGGGTCTGGGCAAAGGCAGCATGCCATAGCCCACAAGCTGCGTTTATTCCTGGCATATGCAGCAGTCAGGCACTGACAGCCAGAGAGAGCCTGGGCAAATGTCTGAAGATGGATGCACAGCAGAAAGAGTAAGAGAGATCAGGTGCTCTGGTTGCAGCCTCCCCCTCTGGCACTGGAGCCAAAAGGGGACGCCCCTTTTGTCCCCTCTCTCTCTGCAAACAGAGCACACAGAACAGGGCCACCAGCACCACGGCAGGCAGCCAGTCAGCCCAACCCCAGCCATGCTACTTGCAGCGCAAGCACGAGTTACTGGTGAGGCTCCAAGGCAGCTCACGTGGTCCTCGTTTCCTGCCTCTGGGCAGGGGACCTTGGCTTCCTCCCCACCCCTCAGCAGGAGGCCGACCAGGGGAGCTCTGCATCCAGCAGCTACCCCACAACCACCCCTCTCCCAAGGGTTTTGACCCACACTTGGGATGTGGTGAGCCAAGCAGCGTCGGTCTGACAAGTCATATGGTGGTTGGGGGCAGCACCTTCGAGAATTAGTCCCTTGGCACTGGGACACTCGAGGGCAGGAGCAGGTCCATGGCAAGCCCTCCCCCCGTCAGACTGCATCCTGTCCATTGCCAGTGACTACAAGACTCCCTCTCACCTCACTGCCCGGACTGTTCAAAGGGACCTGAAGACCTCCAGGGCTTGCCCATTTGGACTAAGAGGAACTAACTTCAGCCAGAGGGGTCTTAGGCTCATTAAGTGATACCATCCACAGGATGGTTCAGATCAAATCAAGCAGTTGCTGGGCTCCTCCTACAGCATACTGAGATGCAGTCTGGCACTTGGGTCCACTTGAGGCCTCTTAAAATAAAAATTAATTGATATGCAAATCAGACAAGGCATTAGACTCGTCTACTGGCCAAGGGCACTAAACAGACTCCTCGCTGGTTCATGCTACAATCCCAGCTCTCCCATTCCCATCCCTCCCCTCCTCCCCGAGCCCGAGGTCAGCCATTAGCCACGGCTCACCAGAGCAGGGAAGACCCTGCAGATGAACACCTTGCATGCAAAAGGGAGCCTGGATGGCACATATTCCTCCCCTCCCATCAGCATGTCATGTCTGGCAGAAGCACTGCTGAGCTCTCACCTCAAGCCGAGCCACTTGCCCACAATCTGAGCTGGAGGCCAAGGCATGTCAACATCTGTGCCCAGCGGGGAGGCAAGGAGGTAGCAAGAGCTTGGCTTCCTGACGTGTTTACTACTGAGATTCTTCTATCAGTTTCCAAGAGAGATCAATTCTTTTCATACTCCTGGCAGCTTTTCCAAAACCACTGCAAACAACCACCACAGCCCCAGCCACTGCACCACCCACAGCCACGAACAGGCACAGATCAAACGGTGAAACAGCAGCCACCCAACATGCTCAGGACCAGGTCCTGGAGGAAGGGCAATGCCAAAACATGGCATTACTCTTGGACATGCTCAGCTCTTCTCTGTCCACTTCTAACCAACCAACCACCAGCTACAGTTACCCTCTTCTGCAGTCTTGTTTCAACCTGAGGTTGAGCAAAGCAATTAACCTCCCCATATGGTTACAGTGAGACAAATACAAACCTCAGCATCAACCAGACAGGGATCAGCAGCCCTAGGCGATGCCAATGCCATCCTTTTCCACTGAAAGGGCCCAGAGCATGGCACTGCCAGCATCAGCCTGAGAACAACGAAATGCCAGGGCAGCTGGTTTGCTTCACTGATGTTAAACCTACTCACTGTGGACCTCCAAGGGCCTGTAGGCTGCTGCTGCGAGTTCTGGGGAAAGGACTTATGAACAGTGGCCTATTATTGCAACAGCATGAGAAAAATGCCCAGAGCCCTTAAATTAAGGTGGGAAAAAAAAAAGGAAGGCTAAACCCTACTAATATAAGGAATACATTTTAATTAGACTAGGACTTTGTAAAATTAGTTTTGATTAAAAAGCATAATAAACTAAATGATAAACATTTGCCACCAGTAGCTGAGTCTATGACTATTCTGAACCGCCAGGAGGGGTGGGGAGCAGCTGCTTACAGGTAAGGTCATCACTACACAAACAGGTGGGAAAAATCACTCTTCTCACTAAAATAACAAGGCACCTGCAACATCAGGGCTAAAATTACATTTGTATCAAGATATCTGGAAACAGCAGGACAAAGTAACTCTCTTTTTTATCAACAGAATGTTTACAACTTGAACTCATGAAACTGACTTTCAAAAAGCAAAAACAGATTTGGGTTTTGGAGGAGGTTTTGTTTGGTTTGTTTGGGTTTTTTTGAAACAGGCTCCAAAGCACAGATTCTAACACTGAATACTGTAGGGTTTTGCGGGTTTTTTTAAGGAAAATGAGGAGCAAAACTCACATTGAATTCTCCAATGGAGGTGGGCGGCCTAGGCTGATCATTACTGAACCTCTGACCTGTGGAAAAGTTTTGGAAGGAAAGGTGCCACCAACTGAAGCACACCCATGCCCCTGCACCTATCTGCTTCCTTAGGGTTTATATTGTTCTGATGGCAAAGAGGGCAAACAGGGTTTGGTCTTTTCTTTTGCAGCAACGAGTTCACATGAAACAGAATTCCCCACTGAAAATTAGGCAACTAATTAAAGAGTACAACAACCATCTACTTCAGCCATTCTAAACCAGATATATGCACATGGCATCACGGAAACAAATAACAATAAGGCTTTTTACTATTATTTCAGTACTTTTCACAGCAGCTCTCCACGTGCTTCCAGCTTGGAGAACAAACTGGGATGGAGAAGCTCATCACTGCAAGCAGCCAACAGGAGAGCCACGCTCATTCTCCACAGTAGCAGAGCAAAGGCGTTTGGCCTCCTCTGTCAAATGCAATCTCAGCTTCTGCGCATGAGCCCCGAGAAAGGAAAGGGGACATATCACTCATTTTCCAGGTGGAGGAGGGGACACAGCCCTGGGGAGGTACTTTTTCTCCTGCCCAACACAGCAGAAAGCTGGGGATGGGTGGAGCAATGAAAAAGGGAGAGGAGAGCACAGTTCTCGTGCCCACATCCCACTCTTAGGGCTGCCAGGCCTGCACAGGCTGCCAAATCAAATAGCTATCCAGAACCATGCTCCTGACAGGCCTAACAGGCAAAGCCCTCAAAGCAGGACTGGCACGAGGCTCCTTCCACCCAGAGCCATCGCTGCCCACATCTGATGTTCATCCACCAAGACTGGCAGCAGCTGATGCCTATGGACCACACAAACTTCGATTCCTCCTGCTGGAGAAGTCCCACAACTTCCCAGGCTGCCGCAGTTTTAAGCTTCCAACCAAGACCCCCGTTTCAGTTTCCACAGATGCCTTTTCACCATGAGAAATTGCAAAAAATGTTGGTTCTCCTGAAGGAAACCAGACAAATGCAAGGGCAGACTTTCAGCACCTCACCAAGGGGGCTTATCCAAAACAGAGGGCTCCTGGCTCCCTTCTCAGCACCAGCTTATGAAGGGAAGGCAGGCAAAGAAGAGCTTGTCTTGTGTCCATTTCTCCTACTGGTGCAAATTACACAAGACTGTCCATTTCAGGGCAAACACTGTGCTGGCAGCACCTGTGTTCCTACATCCCTGTGCCCACGGCACCCTACCCAGGCACTGTGCTGTCCCCTGTGCCAGGGAGACCCCCAACATTGCCTCTGAGCACCCTGCAGGTCTTGCCGCTGCTGTGCCCACTCCTGCAGGAGGCACTGAGCCCACTCATCTCGATCACTAGGAAAGCAGATATACCACCACCATATACAAAATCTTTCCTGTCTTCTTTTCCAAACCCATCTCACACTCTCTCGACTAGGACCCCCTCATAAAAGTAAGCAGAGACAGGCCTTCCCTGGCATTTCCTTTTTCTGAAAAGGCTGTAAAATTTTCCAAGCATAGCCAGAGCCAGAGCAAAGTTTGTCAGGAGCTCAGCTCGTTAGGCGGCTGCTCAAGGAGCCCCACGGGAGGCACAGGCTGCATAATTCAAAACATCTTGGACCCTGGAAAAGAAAATAGAAACCAGGCTGAGAGAATGAGGGGGGCAGCTCCGGCTCCGGTGTAACCCCTGCTCCAGGAGCACCCCATCTGCAGAGCTCAAGAGGAACCCCAGCCCCAGCATGCAGCCAGCCCAAGTGGAGCTGGCACCAGGTGAAGGAAATTCCAAGCCTGTTGCTTCTGGCAGCCACAGCGGGCCCTGGCTAGGACCTCGGCAACCTGGAAACCAGCTACTCAGCAATTTTCTTGCCATCCAGAGGGCTCGGTCTGAACCACAGTTTCACTTCCCCCTCCCTACATCACAGCCCAACAGGCAGGGAACACCAGAGGCAAAAAAACATTTGCTCAAAAGCTGTCATGACCAAGGCCCCCTCAAACTGCTCTGCTCCAGGATGACAGTCTGCAGCTCCTGCTATCCACCCCAGTTGCATCTGGGGGCGGGCAGAGCAGAAGAAACCTGCTTGGACCAGCCCTAGATCTCCTCAGTTCCTTTTGCTCCTTGCCAGAGGAAAGTTCAAACAAGGCTGCACAGAGGCAGGACACAAGCAGCTTTCAGCCCAGCCTGCCACGCTTGAGGCTCGCCTGTGGCCGGACCCACTCTGTTCAGGCACTGTCTGGCCCTATCCTCTGCTACAGATCAGTGCTGGAATGAGTCCTGCTGAGGAAGTGGTGAAAGCTCCAATGCTGCAGGGGTTTCCACAGCCTTGGCCAGCTTGCTGTTGAGAAGAGCCACTCAGAGATGCAGCCCCTGCGCTCAGTTACTGCCCTGGAGCACAGAGACCTACAGCATGGCTCCTCAGGACCCTTGCAACCACCTTTTCGTAAGCCAGTATCCCCTTCTGACTGCAGCCTCGCACCAGGCCTTTCCTAAGGCCAGGAGCTGAGCGTGGCATGACAACGGAACAGAATCACAGAATCAGTCCAGCTGGAAGGGACCACAGTGGGCCATCTGATCCAACCTCCCTGCTGGTTGTTCTAGAGCACATGGCACAGGATTGCATCCAGAACGAAGCAACAGTCATCGCACCCATGGCTGGAGACCCTTCCTATGTGAAAGGGAGCATAACTGTTCACTGATACACAGCTGTTTAGCAGGATCTTTCTTACATAGAGCATATCAAGATTTTATTTTCTATTAGGAGACTGCAATGCTCCACAGAGTCCCTGCTTGCAGAACCAGGCAATCAGTGCACACTCAGTCAGACAGATATCAAGCCCTGGGTGGCAAGTCAAGGAAGACAGTCCATGAAGACAGCACTGATAGGAGACATGTTGCAAGCAGAGAGAAACAGGTCCCTTCATTTAAACTCTTAAGCGAAAACTGGGTACGGCCCCCCAAACAAGCGCACAGCGGTCAGGGAGAGCGGCATTTCTCTACAGAGCGTACACCAGACGAGGACCACAGTGCTCCCTGGGGAACCAGAAGCTTGACTCAGAACCCAAGGACACGGTTTGTGACTCTGCTGTAACCACTCCAGACATAGCTTTCTAACTTCATCGGAGCAAATCCTGGAGATGAAACACACAGGGACTGGAAAGCTCTCAGAGGACTGGAAAGCCCCACTTATGCCTGGACTCAAATAGGAAGCTGAGACCCAGAGAGGCAGTGGGGTAGGAATGATGAGCAGGAATTGGGAATCCTGGCTTCTGTCCCTAGCTTTGCCACATGTTCCCTTCCTGTCTTTAGTTAAGTCATTTCCTTTCACTTTTCCTCCCAGCCTCTATTTTGGAGGTAAAGAAACTCAAGCCTTTGCTTCTGCAGAGCGCTCAGAACCTGCTCTGTTCTGTGACAGTGCAGAAGATTGCTAGGGCCAGACCTGTGAGACACCCGGCACGCAGCAGCCACGCTGCTCACACAGACCCCAGCAGAGCCTGGCATTTCCTACGCTTACATTTTGAGAAGCAGAGTCTGTAAACAGTCAGTGCTGTGAAGCATCTTCTACACAAACCATATCCTGGCCAGTTCCTCTCCTCGGTCACTGCAGCAGCAGCCGAATGAGGAAAAGAAAAGCTGCTCAGCTGAGCTGTGGCAGAAGGAACTGCACACAACATTGTTCTGGACAGCCTGCAAGGAGATGACTCTCAAACTAGTAGCCGCAAGGATGGGGAAGATAGAGCAATAGGTGATGCAGGGTTAAAAGGGAGAAAACCCAATATAAAACGGAAAAAAACCCAACCCAACCAGCACCCTGAAGAGACAGGATGGTGCAGACGTGCCTGAGGAGCACTGCCCTCCTGCTCCCTAGCAGATCCATCCTGTGGCCTCCCACATACTTTGGGGAGAGAGAAGACCAGTAGGCATAGGCAGGAACAAGGAGCACTCTGTGGTTTTGCTTGGTATTTCAGGCCATGTCTCACACAGGAGGAGCTCTGCTTTGCTTTCCAAGTCTCGCCCTCTCTGGCACAGATCACAAACCTGGCTTCTGGCCCAGGACTTGGCTCCAGCAGCACTCCTCACCAAACAGGGTGACGCCCCACCTCTGGGCACAGTGTACATCCCAGTCCTAAAGCCATCTTGAGGCTATTACCCCAGCATCAGAAGAGGCTCCCCATCATCCCCCCGCTGGGATTCAAGGCATCTTGAGTCGCAGCTGAAAAACCCAACACCCAAACCTAGCTCCTGCTCTTGGAGGAAGAAAAACTCAGCGACAAAGCACTGTTTGCTCTAGTGGCTCCAGCTGAAGCTGGCAGGCAATCTGCTCACATTGGGGAAGTGCTGTCTCCCAAAGAGGCCCAGACATAGCCAGCACATTGCTCTGTCTGGAGCTGCCCAGAAAGATGCAGCAGGTTAAAGATGACAGGTGAAGAAGACACCGGCTTCTCGTCACCATCAGTGCAAAGGGGCTAAAAACCACTGCCTGATGCACCCGTCTGGCAATCCAGCAAGGACACTGGGATACAGGGAAACCACTTGTGCCCAGACACCAGTAGCTGTCAAAGAACTGGACTATCCCTCCAGAAAGAGCTGAGCAAGTGGGAAGCAGGCCTCATCCCACTGGCCGTACTGAGCCCAGACACACACTCAGCGAGAGTAGAACAGGTTGCCACTTGCCTCTTCAGGGCACTGCAGCCCATCATGCTCACACTGATTTCTCCAGTGGAGGGTCGTAGCTGGCATCAAGGCAACCATGCCCATTTCAGTGCCACGTGTCTCTGACAGTCCATCCCACACCCTGGAAGAGAGGCAGCAGGAGTGCAAGGTCTGTGCCCAAGCAAACAGGGCTTGGAGCCAGTCAGGATGCCCAACATCAGCACATCCCTTTTCAAGGCTTGGTGAAGGCTTCAGACAGCCATGCCAAGATGGTCTATGCTCCCACTTCCGGCCACACCATGGACCAGGCTGCCCAGGGGACCAACAAGCACTGATCTGCTGGCCAAGGATGCATAGAGCACACAGGGCTCCTGGCAAGCTGCCCCTCCATAGTGTGGCTTTCCCTTAAATCAAAAGCAGGTACCAGTGACACTAATGCTTCCTCTACGCTGGCTCCCAACGAATGTTGCCCTGTGGCAACTGCAAACGCCACTGCGTGAATTTGTCTCAATTAGAACAAAATCCATCACCCTCTCCACCTTTGAGTTTCCAGGAAAATCAGGTAGGAAGAAAACAAAACCAGCTCCCTGCTCCCAAGAAGGGTCTTGTGCCAACCAGACCTGGAAAAGACACCACTGAAGGAGGAAGAGTGCCTCTCATCCATGCCACATGGTTTGGCTGCTGCTGCCTCCTCAGGAGAGGCTGAGGAAGGGCAAAATACAGCAACAGAAACCATACCCATCAACCTCCAGTAACAGCTCCTGGGTACCTTCCATTTGGGACTGCCAGGGGTGGTGTTTGCAGAAAGCAAGCCAAACCAGAGCAGCAAAGACCAACCCACTGGAAAGCAGCACATAACTCTGAAGCAGAAGTCGAGAAGAACTGAGGAATATCCTTGCAGCCATCTTCACTTCCCTCACCACACAGAGCTTCTGGAGACGCGCAACTGAGAAGCAAAGCAGCTGAAATGCTTCCTAGGCCCCTCGCTCTGGGACGGGTGTATTTTTCCACAGCTTCAGTGCTATGAGAAACCTCATAGGCTAGTTTAATCTGGTGGAGATTAGAATCCACACCTCCCATGCCCCCTGGAAACACAGAGCCACACATGAGACCACCAAAAAATGCACTTCTCAGTCAACATCTTCCTGGGAGGAAAAGAGACCTGAGCAACACTGAGTCCTGACCTGCATTAGATTCTGATTTGCCAGAAGAGTCATGCTGGCAATCCTCCTTGCACTTT
Source organism: Acanthisitta chloris (assembly GCF_000695815.1). Lineage (NCBI taxonomy): Eukaryota > Metazoa > Chordata > Aves > Passeriformes > Acanthisittidae > Acanthisitta > Acanthisitta chloris. Next base: position 2,813 of record NW_008680862.1, on the reverse strand, counting down.
GCTGATACAGCTTAAATAACACTGACAAAATATTGCTGCGTCTGTACATCATATCACTATGATATCTTTATTCTTCATTATGTCATATATCTATGCACCTACTACATACCACATTTCCTGTTAAAAATGCCAAAAGTAGTCACAAACACAGCGCAACTCTCCTAGGCACTCCCCTACCTCATCCAGGTCACTGGCATGATGCTGGATCTCTGCCAAAAGAGCAACAGCACAAGGAAAATGGCCTTTGCAGGGCAAGCTCCAGGATTCTGCTTGGCTG
>NW_008680862.1:0-2523 GCF_000695815.1 Acanthisitta chloris | reverse complement strand
ATTCCTGGGAGGAGGGAGCAACAGCAGCTCAGGAGCAGGATCAGAGGTGGAGCAGACCTCTAATGCATTCTCGGACAGGAACAGCAAACATGCTTTTCCACAGGGCACTGACTCCCCCAGAAGAGGCTGGCCTGGAGATCCATCCATCAGGGTATTTAAAACAGGATGGAGCCCCAGGGAATTAAGAGATGGAGCCAGCCTGTGCCATCCCCAGGAAATGGCTAGACCTGAGCAGATTAAAACCCATTACAGAAGCACATCTGGACTTCCAGGGGACACAGACACATCCTCGACCACTTTGACAGCTGAAACCTTTCCCTGCTAGCAGCAGCAGAGCCTGACACAATCACCTGACACAGGGCAAAGAAGCAAGGGCTGTTCTGATGCCTATGCTGAACTGGACATTGTACTGACAAGAGACAGGGCTGAAAGAGGCAGAAAACAATCCCAGGACTCATCTTTTACTTCAGACCCTGCAACCAGCTGAAGGTGACTGGAGTAAGCCACAAAGAGCAATGCCTCTACAGCAGTAAGAAAGCCACTGGCTGGGACACAGCTGATGCTGCCCATGGAGGGAACCAAGGGCCTCCTCTCCAGCTACCGCTCTCGTTCACATCCATCCATGCAGCAAGCGCTGCCAGGAGGGAAAGCACTCACAGCATTCAGGAAGAGAGAACAGCAGTGATGAGAAAGAAAAGCAAAGGGGTTTTCCCCCAACACAGCAAATATGGAGGGCACGATGTCAGCTGGGACCACAACGCAATAGAAAAGTCAACGGCTAAGTTAAGCTTGAGCCTCAGAGACTCCAGGCCAACACGAGCAAGGTCCACAGTTCTGCGGGCTGGAATCAGCCTGGAGCTAAAGTGCAACTCCAGAGCATTCTCAGCAGCTGCCCAGGAGCAGCATAGCCCAAGGAGCTCAGCACATCCAGGTTTGTGGTGGCCCAGTCACTTCAGCAGTGGTCTGTCCCCTCTGTCACACAGTGGCCAGAGAGCCACCTTCCAACAGCGACACAATGAGATGCAAAAGGGCTTGAAAGTACAAAATGTAACTATTTTACTTCCTTCAACTGAACAACAACTGTGGTTTCTGTTTTCTAAGTTTTCCTTTAGCTGTTGCCTCTTTATTCCTTTCCAGGGGTGGGGGTCTGGAAAGAGGAAAGTGACTTTCAGGGGCAGACACAGTAACACCTACAACACTGCCCTGCAAAAAACACCACCAAATGGATTTTCTGGAAAATGAAGATGCAGGTCAGGGTGGTGGGGAGGGAATGATCACACTATCTGCCCTGCTAAAATGGCAACACACATTAAAAAACAGACAAAAAGGCTCTTTAGCATTTAGGTTATGAATGCTCTGGAAAACATCCCCAGTGGAGTAGACAGCTGTTGTAGAGACAGCACACTGATAGGCTCATCTTTCCACCAAGAAGAATCAGATAACGATGTTGACCTGGGGATTTTTGCACTAGTACCAGCCTTGGGTGTGTATTATGTACCCACACGTGGTGGCAGTCAGCAGTATCACAGGTACCAGAGTCAAAGGAGGTCTTGCTTCAGCACCAACACACTCACCATTGCAACCTTGGGCAAATCACCTCCTCAGTGACTCACTGTCCTTATCCCTCTTGCCACCAAAGTAGCAAAGCCAGGCACACACACATTCCTTGTATGTGACTGAGGGATGGAAGGAGCTGCATGTCATTACTGCACGACTCGCATGAAACAGCATTTGAGCAGGGTAAGGAGCAGTAGCCACGTTTGCAGCACAGATCCTGAAGGTCAGGAGCACGCAGCTAAGGCTCCTGTAGCACCACTGCAGCCAAGGTGCGTGGCTGTCCTGTGCCACGCCGTCGGCAGCCCTTTGCCTGGCACAGCCAGGACACAACTGTATGATGTCGCAGCCCGACACCCTGTCAAACAGCGCTGCCCCCAAGGCGTGCAGACACTGCACACAACAACACAACAGCCTGCCCTGTCATGTAGCATTACTTATGTGTTGAGATACGCATCCTCCGCTCGTTTCTACTCCAGCAAGTGGTTGCTAGCAAAGCGGGGCTAGAACGAGTTCACCACATTTTCCTAAAGACACATCCCTAATACAACGCAGAGGTTTTGTTACATCGGTTCCTTTCTGCAAGGAAAGCACGTACATGCGGTGCTTCCCCTCTTTTCCTTCCAAGCCAACCACATGCCTGGTTTACAAGAGGGTCACAGCAGAGAGAGGGGTGAGGTCTCCCCCTGACACCTAGGACAGCCTCCCACGGGAACGTTTGTTTGAACCCCGTGTTAAACGCGGTGATCCCAGACACAGGAACCCCAGTTCCAATCCTCCCCGGGGCTTTAGCATCTCTGAGAGCGCCCTGGAAACCCGGAGCAGCTCCAGTAAAACCGGGCGCAACGCGAGTGAGTTCTCCGCACCTCGAGGAGCCTCGCTCGAGGCTCTCCGGTCCCCGAGGAACCGCCTGCGGACGCGGCGACGCGCGACCAGGACCCGGGAGGAGCGGGGCCCGAGACTGCGGGC
>NW_008680861.1:81640-104584 GCF_000695815.1 Acanthisitta chloris | reverse complement strand
TAACAAAACAATATTGAGGTAGATAGAGATAGAGTTTAACATTGCCTCGTATTGACACGAATCAGGGACCATATTTCACAGCATGAACCAAGACAAGCTCCTAGGGAGGCCTCAGTGACTATTTTGTGGAATGCCCGAGTCTTCCTGATTTCTGCTTGTTGCTCCTTTCCCTCCTGAGCTTTCCGTATCCACTCTCCACGTAAGGGACCACACGGTGTTAGCTCGGATCTTGCTGCAGACCTGAGCCCTCGGTGTGCTGCTGCAGCAGGCTGATCCACGGGTTCAGCATGCCTTCAGCTGCCCTCTGCTCTCAGTTTACACTGCCACTGCTCCGAACTCCAGCTGCATTGCCATGCAAACAGAGATGCTTATTTACTGCTTCCAAAACAGCTAACATTATTACAGATTTTTCTAGAGGACATAGGAAGAGGTGGCAGAAGAACCTCATTTAATGAGCTTACACAAAGATTAGACTGGAGGGGTTGCTATCTCCTGTGACATGCTGACATGTGTCTTCTGAGATGCTGGGTCTTTCCACATGCCGTGGCCAGCAGTGCCACACACCAGAGACAATCCCTTTCCCAGCTAATCTCCTTCTAGACTCCTCCTGTAGGTAGGAGAAAACTTAATGTTTTCCTTCAAACTTGTTTCACTTACCCGTGAGACGGTCTGTCAGTTGACTTTCCTTACACTACCTCTCCCCTCCTCCCTGGGGATGCAGATGTCTCTTGATTAGACCGGATGCCATCTCCTGTCCTTGAAAAACCAATTACCTCCCTGGAGTTGACTCAGCACAGATCCGAATCTTTCAGTAGCAGGGTTTCCTCTGCTGAACTTCCCAGTGATTCACCTTGTATGTTTGTAAACATGTCTGATATGTACCACTCAACGGGGTAATTACCTGCAGCTTATTAATAGCTTCTAAGATCAAGCACAGCAATAACAATAAAAAGAGCTCTGGGTGGATAGAACATCTGAGATGATTAGTTCCCATCTCCTTTATCCTAAAGATACTGGCAGGAGATATAATTAGGAAATTTGAACCTCTATCCCATTATCTTCCATTGATGCTTCCACTTAATCATTTAGCCTTTTCATCCTTGCTCCAGCTTGAACATCTTTGAGCACAGGGTGACAGATGTGTTAATATTCAACACTCAGAATCTCTATTAGTTTTTTGAATTGGAATTAAGCTGAAAACATAGGTACTGCAGAACCACAAGCACTTGAAAAAATCGCACTAAGGTTCTAATTGCATCTTTCAGTGCAGAGTTGTGACTACCTCACAACATATGATCTCACAATAAAGGCCCTTTTCTAGAGAGATGATCATCACTGAAGTGCATGGAATTGATTCCCCCTTCAGCAGTTCAGGGGTGGGCAGAGTGCCCAGACTAAATGAGCTTTTAAGGCCTTGCACTTAGAGTGATGCATTCTATCATCTTTTTTTTCTTTTTTAATGCTTGATTGATTTGATTATATTTATCAAATTAACAGAAATTGATTAGAAGTCTTCCATTTCAGAGAACTGCCAGAAAAAATGTCTGTATTAGTAGGGGGAAAAATTCTCAGCTGTCTGGTCAGAAAGGGATAAATGACTTTGTAATCACAAAGAGAGAAGGGGGGAGGTCTGAGCTTGTGTTCCTATTCAGGTTGGTTTAAATATGTGTAGATAATGAACTTGCTGAACTGCTAAACTGCTTTATTAGCCAAATTTACCTAAGGACAAATTGGTTCAGCCACTGGAAGTACTCAGAGCTATTAAAACTACCTCATTTTGCACTTTGTGAATTAAAAAAACCCAACAAACTAGCAGCAGGGTGGAAGGTTTGAGGAGGCTCTCAGGAATGTATCTGAGCTCTGCCATCTCCCTGAGCTTGAATCCTACTGTGCTTTGTTCCTACTTACAGGAGGTGGGGGAAAGCAGGGATAAAAGCCAATCCTGTAAGTACAGGCTGTTCAGTGTTTTGTGGACCAGTCTCTGGCACCAGGGTCTTTCCCTTGAAGCGAACTTGTGTTGCAGCAGCTGATGCAGAGAGGGGGCTGCTGCCCCTGAAAACAGGCAGCAACAGGGGACTGAGGAACCTGATGAACATCAGGCATTCACCCTCAAAAGGAGCAGAGAAACAGGGTAGGGTAAAGGCAAAAGCAAGGCTACAGCTTGCCCAGAGCACCTTGTTTGTGCAAAACTGGTTGGTTTCCAGGAGCTTGGTGTGGTTTGTGGTGCTGGGACCCCTGTCCTAGTCGTGAGATTAGAGAATAATGAGGGCATGAAAAATAGCAAGGTGGGTAAAATTCTGTGTATAGAGTGTAATGGAAATAGGTATCCATTTTCGGATGTCCTCCGGAGTACTGCAGCAGAAAAACCTGGAGGATGTAATTTTCCTGTCCTTGCTGGAAAAGGACATGGTAATAGGAAAAAGAAAATTGTGTGATTGTCTGCAGGACAAGCTATGAGTTTTCACTATTGAAACAGGCTTTTCTCCACATATTTCTCAAACAGACCTTTGGTGTCTGAATTCAAAGGCAGAAGTAGGGAAACAGTTAAGTAATTAATTTGTACAACTGCCAGTCCACTTGCATTGGGTTTTAGACAGCTAATTGTACTTAGAATAAAAAGTCATGATGTAATAATAATCTGGGCATGCTGCTGTTCAGGAACTCTCCTCTGGACTGAATTCCTTATGAAAACAACTTCTGATTTAATGAATTCCTTATGAAAACAACTTCTGATTTAATTAATTGTGAATATCTTCCATCTTCATCTCCTAAACAGACTGTAGGCATCTTCCACAGATCAGCTGGTTTGTGTTGTAACACTCACTTTCACACCTCATTCTCCTCAGGCACATTTTGATAACTCTGCACTCTTCCTTGTCTGTGATGTGTTAGCATCAGAGTCTTCTCCTGTGGATTAAAATACTAAATTGCACCAAGCTTACCAAATTTGGCACAGTACTCCTAATTTGGTTTATTCTTATCTGAAAGCATATTGGATAAAGCGTAATTGAAGTTCTGGATTTAGCAAAAAAATAGGAAACATGGCTAAAATAGAACAGGACAGAAGCCATAGGAAGGTAACTGTTATATAAAGACAGAAATCATAGTGAACTACAAATTGATCCTTTTACTTTATGTCTAATCTTTTCTTACTAGAATTTGTTTCCAGTTACAGAAGATAAAGCAGAGATTGATCAGCAACTTTCAGAAACCTGTAAAACACTATTGGAATATTAGAGCTACTCAATGCAGCTCCTTTCAAGTTTTTTTTAACCTTAGTTATTTCTCTGCTATTTATGCCTTTAAACTCCAGATAAACCTACAAAAAGCTCATATTTTTTTTTCTGTAATTCAGTAAAAATGGCTGATAATTCAGATAAATGGCACTGGAAGAACAGAGCAGTAGCACTCTGATTAAAAATAGTGATGCACTAAGAGTTTCTTGCATTTAATTTTTCTTTCATTGTAATTCTAGGTCATTATTGTGATTATTGATTATTATTGTCAAAATGAACACTTGACCCTAATTTTTATTGATCTGACTTTGCTAAATATTGATGTGTGTAAAGAGCAAGAGGAGTTTGACTCAGGCTAGACAGGGGAAGTGCAAACTTCTTGTTCTATACTTAGCTCACTCCACTGAATTATGGTTTTCCCTCCTGTACCCATGAGTGGCCATTTATTGACATAAATGGGTGTTGTGTGTGTGTCTGAAGGCAGGATTTAGCTTTTCCTATGTACAGATTATATAGCATTAGGGAATAAAAGCAGTTTTTTTTGCTCTTTCACAATGTACTAATGGCTGCTCCTTCCCTAAATGTGCCTAGAATGCAGGAGGAGAAGAGTGAGTGGATGGTTCCAAGACAAGCTATGTTCCCTATTTTCTAGTTGAGGGGCACTGCTATGTGCACACCATGTGTGGATCCTTGGGGAGGTATGAGGATCTCTCTCTCTCAAACATGAGATATTTCTGTTCCATTTATATTCTTCTGAGGTCACAATACCTGGGATTTTGCTTGCTCCTTGATTCAGGTCAGAAAAGCTTAACAGGTTCCATGATTTGAGAACATACCTTGGGCTACTTGTGGCTAAGCTTTATTTAAACATTGTGAAAAGCAGATGAACCATTCAGATCTTTCATACAGTATCAAGGCAGGAAATTTGATGAGAATATTTCTTCTACATGGTTGCAATCCTAAATGCATGTTTGTAATGAAATGTTTTACAAAACTTAGAGAAGTCTGGAAGATAGATCTCATTTAATCTTTTTTTATTCTCTATAATATGCTGTAGCTGAAGATCTGGAATGTGATATCCTCCCCTTACTTTACAATAGACTTGTAATTCAAATGCTTTAGAGTGGAATTACTGTCAATATAATGAGCATTTCTTTTCATACAACTACCATGATTTTGAATTAATGTTGATGTAAATAGCAGGCCTAAGTCCAGGTTCTTGCCAATAAACTGCATTTATGCATCCCTAGAATGGTTACTGTGTGAGTCAAGCTGTGTGAGGCAGTGCAGTTACCATCAGAAGAGGCTGTGTGAAGCTACCAGAATTAGCATAACAAAATGGAAATGTATGAGACTGCAATTACCCTAACATCATAACATGGAGACACCGCAATTGATACTGTAATGGCTTAGATGGCAATGGAATAAGTCAGTGAAACAACTTCAGATAAATGAATAAAGAATTTTAATGGCATCATATTGCTTGGCTCGAGAATGATAATATTTTAGGGGTGCTGAATCTACAGTTAGCTATTAAAGATGCTGTAAAGTATGGCTGTGGTGCAGAGCTGCTGCTTCTCAGTGTAGACTGTGTTAGATGTATCTGCATTTTCTTTTTAGATGGTTAATGAAAGAAAATTAATTTAAGGATAGGCATATAATAATAGCATAGGTTTTCTTGTTTTTAAGTTCAAGTTTTTACTTTGAAATGTTTTGACCCAGTGAAACTAAAAGTGGAAAAAATGATATTGTTAAAACGATTTCATCCAGCAACTAAGATCTCCCCAAAATGAGCTAAATCCAAGAAAGTCAAACCTATCCAGAAGAACAGCCTAACACACGTTTCACAGTGAGAATGTCATGAAGAGGAGAGTGTATTCCCTGTTTCTCAATGCCCACCAGCAGAGTGGTTTCAGAAATTGTTGTCTTTCGTAATGTGCCCAGCTTTGCTGTTGGGAAAGAAAAAAGGGTCATAAGAAAAGGGAGAGACATTCAGAGGGTTGTATGCAAATGCATTCAGAAAGGAGGAGTATGTAGTTGCATTTTGCCAAGGTGCTGCTAAACTTTCCACCCCAAAGGAGCTGTGTTTCTCATTTTTAAATTTAATAGGATTCATCCCAGGTTTCTCAAAAGCTGAGGGAAGTCTCCACCAGCTGATATTAAATTTTAATAGGAGTTGCATCACAGTGAGAGTTTAGAAACTCCAGAAGCAAGAGAGTAAGTAGGATGAAAAAAGCCTACTTATAGATTGGTTATGCTGCATCTATTGTAAACAGAAGAATAAAAAGCCTCATGAGGAATTGGATTTAAAAGGACCTTAGGACAGCTGTGTAATCAATAACAGGAAATCTTTGAAATGATTCTGTACTTGCTTAATAAAGTTCCTTGCATCAAATAATAACATGAGATTTCATGAACATATCGGCAGTATCAGATGGCATTTTGCTAATAAAATTGTACCAAGCAAGATCATTAAAGCTTATGTTAAGTAAATTAATAATCAGTCGTTTGACAGACTTCATAAAGTCCAAGTCAATGGCAAAACATCACTGGGTTCGAAGGCAGAGAGATTGTGCCTGGTGCTGCTCAGCGTTCATCATTCACCTCAAACTACACTGTCTAATCTCTGATAACATAAAAGGGGTGAAGGCTGTACCTGCAGAGCAAGAGAGTGTTTCTTGGAAAGCAAACTGGCTCTGGAAGAGAGCTGGAACACCAACTCAGACCGAGCACACCAAGGTCTGACCTCGGGAGCAGCTGGAGGAAGGTGATGGGTGCATTACTGCCTCTGAGTCCAGCTCTGCTGATATTCCTCCCTTTCAGGAGACCATTTGCTAAATATGATTTATAAAGTACTGGAGACAGGGCAGAAAGAAGCCATGATGTGGGGAAAAAGCCTGAGACTAAGCAGCTTAATCTCTTTAATTGCAAAATTAGTAAATGAGAGATTACTTCCTCAGAGTGTAAAAGAGAAATAGTAGCAGGCAGTGAAAACTCTTCAGTTGATATTCCCTAAGAATCAATATTTAGACATTAGAGGACACCTGTTTCAGATGGAGAAACGCAACCTTTTCAGACTGGTGGTTAACACCTGAACTTGTGGGATGGGGGGAAAGAAAACCTACCTGAAAAAGCAGAAGCATTCTGCCTTTGCTGTCTCCTCATGCTTGGGTTCCTTTCTGAAACATTGATTCTATTTGAATACAAGTTACTGGTTTTAATGAAACTTGGGATGTTTAAGATACTATGATCTATAGGAGACCAGGCAGCAAAAATAATCCAAAAGTGCTGCCAGCTCTGAAAGTCTCAGAAACTGTGAAAATTGTGATGGTTATAGCACTCTCTCAGTCACCTGCTGATTAATTTCAGGTGTATGTAGGCATGGACACTGCTTGATCTATCAGAAAAAGTGAGAAAATACTGGCAGGATCTTCAGCAGGTGCAAATCCCATCTTCCCCTGTTGTGATTCTTGCCTCATTTCTCTTTTGAAACCTGCACTAAGGAGTTGGAATATGCCAAGTCTTTATTTTGCTCAGTTCTTGTCAGTCGCTGCACAAGGATGTACAAGTGTTTCATTTGAGAGGAATACTTTTCTGTCAGAAAGCTGACCAGAATATCTACTGCTTCCTTGGATCAAGGCATGATTTTGCTCTGAAAGCAAATAATTCGTGGGTTTTTTTCTTAGTCATTATGTGCCAGATTAGTAGACATTTGCAGTTATGTAGTTGCCAGGGGAATCAACACAAGTTGAGTGCCTGAGTGAGCCTAACAGGAGTGCTTGATTGAGACATTTCTAATAGCCTGATCCTTATCTGCCTCACACCTTCCCTAATTCAGAGCAAAACAAATGGAATCAGAAGTCTTAAACCTTCTGATAACTCTTCTATCTAAACATCAAGCCAAAATGTTCGTTATAATACAAGTATCATACAAACTTGTAAATACTTTGGTTTTTTTAAAAGAAAAATCCTGGTTGTTCAGCTTAATGTAAAAAGCAAATAATATATGTGGAAGGAAAAAGTTTTACTTTTGAAAACTGAATGAAATTTTCTAAAGCAAATGAACATTTATTTGAATGACACTAGTGGATCAACATCATTATAATTTCAACCATTCTATTTTGAAACTCTTTGCTCATTTGCAATTCTGTACTTGCTTTGCAATTATAATGTTTGCAGTTCTGAGCTTTTAGTGACAAGCCTGAAACTGTGCATAGAACATAACCATAAAATTATGACCCAGTGATGTTTTAATACTCTAATATCAAATGGATGGATTTTGAAAAACTTTGCCTATGCCAACTGATTATTCAGAGCAAACAGAAAAATCAGCTGAAGCTGAAATTTATTGTAGCAAGAGCAGAATGTTTGAGCTTTAGTTATGAACAAATACACAAAAAGCATTGGCTTAAGATTTTAATGACATCTGCAGCCAAGGAATTGTCTGTAAATATTTAAACCACCTCAGCTACTACATGTGCAGTTATGTTCCTGCTCCTACTGAGTCGGTGGCAAAACTTCTCTGAGCTTAATAAGGTGGGAATGGTCTCAAAGTGTCAACACCTTATCTAGTACCATGCTGCACCTTTTGGTCTTTTCTGATCTGGTGTAGTAGATGTGATGTAGATCAAAGCCAAGTGGTTAACACTGAGTTAAGCCATGTCCATCTTGTCTTTTTCTCAGTAATGTTCATCTAGATTTCACATGGAGCCACTTACATTGCATTTTTCTTACGCACAAAACAGAGACAGACTGCAACAGTCACATCTGCCTCTTCTGGTCCTCTTTAGGTATCAAGAAACAGAAGCAAAGAGAAGGAAAGTGCTAACCAGGCCTTAGTTTGGCAATTATGTTGAGTGAGCAGCTATGACTTCACACACTAACTATAAACCCCACTCCTGTGAACAGTGCAGGAGCTCTGTAATCCTTGCTCCATTTCCCATGTCTGCTGTAGCTCATTGATTGGCAAATGGGGCAGGAGAAGCTTTAATTAAACTCGTATGTGATGCTTCTGCTTTAAATTAGTGCCAAGTGGTTAGGCTCAAGGTGTTGGGTAAATTTCTTAAGCATGTCTCGTTCTCCTCCTCCAGCTAAACTAAGGGCAGAGAAACATTAATCTCAGTAAATATTGTATGCACCTTCTTACAAATGGCAACTGATAATGAAGTTGGAAATCCTCAACACAGGTTTTCCCTCATTGTCTGACAAAGTGAGAACATCTCATTCTGCAGGACAGGAGTGTGTGCCAGGGATACTACTTCTTCAAAAATGACTAAGTCTGTGAATCCTTTGTGCTGTTTCCTTCCCCTCTTAGGGGAATAATCAAACAGCAATTTCAGCTCTACGAATTTATATTAAATTGGATGTGAATCTAAGCTCTGATTTTGACCCCACTGCTACAAATGTCCCTGGCAGCCTTTCCAAGGAAATTCTACTTCATCTCAACTTTTTTTTTCCTTTCTAATTTGTTTCTTGCTGAATGTAAGGATACACTTTTCATTTGCTGCAAATTGCAAGCAGAGTCAAGTGCAAGAGAAGAAACAATTAGTCTCATGTAGAATCTATAGCTCAAATGGGATTAAACTATTCTAGTTATTAGACTATTACTGTCTTAACGGTGCCTCTAGTTCTCTGTAGTCCTTAAAAAATAAATCAGACCAAAACCCTCTGTGCTATGGAGCCTTGAGTAGTGAAGTTTTCCAAGGATAGGGAAAAAACCTTATGAGAATAATATGTAGAAGAATGGGTTTTTAAAAATTCTAAACTGGAAAATGGGAATTTTCCAGTGTAAAAAAAGCCTCTGCCATTATAATTTGAAAATATAAATTGAAGTTGCATTCTGAAATAACTAGAGAAAATAACCACACACTTTAGTCTCCCTGCTCTTGGTCATAAGTCATGGAGTATTGAATATTTTCTTTAGGAGGTATATCAGGTAGCTGAAATTGCCATTTCAGTGCAGAATTTGTGCTTTGAAAAAAATCTGAAAGATTTTTTTTTCCATGAAAAATGTGAGTATTTAAGTTTTTTAATTTTTCAGTTAATCTGGAAACAGTATTTTTCCTCCTCTTCGTACATCTATGTCATCTCCTTGTCTTCAAATCCAGCATCTTGGAGGCTTTGATTCTTCCCCTGCAGCTTCACCCTGAAAGAAAAAGGAGAATCAGGACAGTTTTAACCACTATCTGATGCTCTTCATTTTTGCAGTCAGATTCAGAGATCTCTCCTGTCCCTGTTAGGCTCTTTGTATTGGTTGTGCTGCTGCAGAGTGACAGCAGGATAGGGGAAAGGACAGCTGAACATCCTTCCCAGGAGAGTGGATCAAGGTTCACCTTATGATTACCTGAGAAAAGAAGTGAGTAGAAGTTGTCAAGGCACAGTCAAAATATAAGGAATTAGATAAAACATAAGAATTGTACAGTGGATGTTTCATTTTTTTCATAGGATGTGGTACTAACATCAGGGAAAAAGGCAAATTCAAAGGCAGCATGCTTTGAGTATTACTTCTGTTATGAATTCCTTGGTATCATTGATAGTGATGAAAACATGTTTTAAGTATTTTTGTAGCAAATAAACTTGTCTGTCAGTTTTTTCCCCTCATTCTTGAAAGTTGAGCATACAATTTTTTTAATGCATTTCATAAAACAAAATCATAATATATAATATAATAAACTGTGGATTGGGATGTGCACAGAAACAAGTCTTTTTTTTTCTTCCCTAATTTTTGAATTAATCTGTTTATTTATTTATCAGTATTTATTTCTTTATTTATCTGGTCCAGGTCTTCAGCAAATATTTCTCAAAGAACCGCAAAAATCAAGGTTTAATAATAAGCTTCTTAATTGCAGCATTTTGTCACTGATCAGATGAAGCATCTCCCTTAGAAAAATACCTAAATGAATAGCTTTTGATGTTTCTGAAATGTTCTTCTCTTCCATCATCTCTGGCAGCATTGAGAAGGCATAGTCCTAAAAAGCTGTGCCCTTTTCCTCTGAAGGCCTGTGACAGCAGCTTCAGAAGTCAAAAGAGTGTTACAGACAAAGGGAAAAGTACATTTGGGAAATCAATCACAGCAGCAGAGAGTTTGATGCTCTGATTTCCTATGTTAGGCATATCCATTGCTCAGGATGGTCCAGCATGGATGTTCACTTCTGGTTAGAGTCGTCCCAGGGTCTCTCTGGCTGTAGGCTGCAGTGGTTACAGGGCTTCATCTCACTATTCAACCCGAATATCCTTCTGCATGAATGTGTCCTACTAGAATAGCTGGGGAGGGGGAAAGAAGGGAAACTCCCCACCAGAAACACCTGTCTGCAAGAAGCCTTATTGCCATTGCTTTCTTTTCATTGCTTCCTCCTTCGCATAACACTTTCAGGCCTGAAATCATAGAATCAGTCAGGTTGGAAAAGAGCTCCAAGATCCTCAAGTCCAACCCTACCATGGTTACTAGACCATGGCACTAAGTGCCACATTCAGTCTCATCTTGAAAACCTCCAGGGATGGTGAATCCACCACCTCCCTGGGCAGCACATTCCAATGTCTGATCACTCTCTCTGTAAAAAATCTCTCCCTAATATCCAACCTAAACCTCCCGTGGCAGAGCTTGAGTCTGTGCCCTCTTGTCCTCCTGCTGGTTGCCTGGGAGAAGAGACCACCCCCCACCTGACTCCAACCTCCTGTCAGGGAGTTGTAGAGGGTGATAAGGTCTCCCCTGAGCCTCCTCTTCTCCAGGCTAAACACCCCCAGCTCCCTCAGCCTCTCCTCACATCCATGCAGCTCAGCATCAAACCCCTCCTTTTCTGTCTTTAAAAAACAGAACTGGAGTTTTACGGAACCGCCTTGTCCTTTATGTACTGGATTGTATCTTTGTGCATAGATATCTCATCACAGGATATGTGCCGTGGAGATTCCCATCCGCAGGAGGGGTTAGGTGGGTTCTCAGCTGATTGCATTAGACTAATTTCAAACAGTGTTGTTCTGTTTTGATTCTGCCTATCTAATCAGGGAAGGAGGTTTTCAGTGAAAATAAACTGCTGAGGAGACTCAGATCTATACATAGAATTTACCAAGAACTAGGAAGTAGAAGGGATTGGAAAATTTTGACAGGCATTTTCTTTGGGGAAATGCAAATGTTGTCAAAACTGGAACACATAATGAAAATATTTTCTCTTGGAAATATCCACTTCAAAATGAAAAAAAATGATAAAGACATTAATTCTATTCTGTTTTAATTCAGTAATTCTGAGGACCAGTGGATTATTTTTTTTTGCTTAGGAAGAGCTTCAGAGTTAACCTTTTTCAACATCTCTTGCAAGGAGGCTGCAGTTCAGTGGGGTTCAAACAAGCCATTTCTGCCAGTGCAGATCATTTACTAGAGTGTGGCTTAATAGTACATTTTAGATTTATTCTAGAATCAGAGACAATTGTCAAATGATAGAATTGTCCCAGCTGATTCAGTTGTTAATATATTGCAAGGGATTGACCTTAATTATGAGCTCCACTGTCAGAGCCAAGGATGTAGACTGACTTAAAGGTGCTGAAGTTGCAAATGTCCCAGGACAAAAATTCCACTATGTAGATTTTGGTCATTGGATGTAGTTTGCATTCCCACAGTGGAATTCCCTGATATCCCCCCTCGAAGAAAAAAATCTTTTTGCTAAAACTGCAGATATGCACTTTCACACCCAGAAAGCAGTTCTGGCCACAGCAGCATCACTAACTCCTAACTTAGAATGTTGCTGAAGCTAGCAAAGTCTTGGCAGCTCTAATTTCCCTGGTGCAGTCACCAAACTTCACTGATAGAGTGGTGCTTTACCTGCAATTAAAAGCTAGAATGTCCTTACTTATTATTTCCAACCTCTTTGTAAGACTTTTCTTCTCAAATCATAGAACTTTAGGGTTTGGAATGGACCTTAAAGATCATCTAGTCTGAACCCACTGCCCTGGGCAGGGAAACCTCCCCACTACAACAAGTTGCTCAAGGCCTCATCCAACCTGGCTATAATATAGTAGGTTTTACTGCAACATCCATATTTTAGGGTAACCCCAGGTGATGTATGCATTTTTTGGGTGCTAAGCACTGTACCAACACAGTATGAAAGTTGTGATTCTGCTGGAATCCATGCAATATATTTTCCATGTAGTTCAATCGAGTTTAGACTGTATGAATACTGTGAGACAGTGATGCAAAGCACTTTGAATCTAAAGACAGTGATGCAAAGCACTTTGAATCTAAACAGACAGGGGTTGAGGAGGAAGAGGATTAACTGATTTGCACAGACTCATGGAGCATCCTAGTGACAGCATGGCTGGTGACCTAGTTCTTTCAGTTTTCCAGCCACAGCCCCTCATTACCAGACCACAGTGCCTTCCACAATGACCAGAATGGTCACAAGTGAAGGAGCAGTGAGTTGTTTGGACAACTGTGTTTTGACTGATGTTGCAGTTCTGCTCCATCAGGCTTCACAGTCATCTCTTGCAACAAGCAAACAGGTCTGTAATTCTACAGGATTCCTGACTCCATCAGAAAGGATGTAGGAAATGCTGCCGCTGGAAGTGATAGCAGCTTGCAGTGGCATAAGAGATGTTGCTGACAAGAACATCAAAGGGACAACTTCCCATTGTCACTGCAAGTATAGAGAGATAATGAAAATTGGATAGTGATAGATAATGCACAATGAGTCCATTTATTCTGTATTACATAATATTTCTATATGAAAAAGCCTTTGGGAATCATTTTAATGCAACTTCTCTGTTCAATTTTGTGCCTTGTTAATTACAGTAAGTCAAAATAGATGAACCCAAACCCTTTCACAATTCATAATTTTATCCTCCTACATCTAATACCAGTGCTGATAAAATTTGGTATTATATTCTGAGTATAGTTCTACTGCAGCTGCTGGAATTTTGGGGGCATGTGGGGAGGGTGAAGTTGGAGCATGTGCTCTTGCAACAACCTTAGTTGAACAGCTCTAACTTTCAACAGCCTTTCATTTAAACAAGGTTCACATCCAAATTCTGGTTATGGCCCCTTTGTAGTCACTGCTGTGGCACTAGAATACAACCTTTATGCCTGGCTGGGAGGCTGAAAGTCTGTTTTCACTTGTGACCTCTCCAATTTGATACAAATTTTCCCATCATGTTATGGAGAACCTTATCACTAAGGTATCTACAGACCCATGTGAATGCAGGTTTTGTTATTTATTCCCCAGCATGACAGTTATTTATATTGCAGTGATAGAAGGCTAAGCTCGATTCCCTGACAGGAGAGGGCATCTTGATTGATGGATTTTGCAGCATAAGTCAATCAGTCAGTGCATTTTTGAAGTTTTGGAGATTTTTTTTCTTGCAAGAGAGAATAAATTTCTATGAAGAAATGCACTATGTGTAAAGGTGATATGGAATATCAGTGTGAAATAGAAGCAATTTTTAATTGAACCAAAATATGCAAATTCTAGCAAAGCCTAATTTTTTTCAGACTTATTCTGGGGTGGTTTTTTGTCTCTGATTGCTTTTGAGCTAGAAGAAACTAAAATTGTCTGCTACAATTATCTGGAAAACTAGAAGAATCTTTGAATTAGATTTGTATTTTCTTCCTGGGTTTGTTATATTTTTAATGTTTTTCTGTACCAGCTTTTGATCATAGAATCATAGAATCAACCAGGTTGGAAAAGAGCTCCAAGATCCTCAAGTCCAATCCTACTGTGGTTACTAGACCATGGCACTAAGTGCCACATCCAGTCTCATCTTCAAAACCTCCAGGGATGGTGAATCCACCACCTCCCTGGGCAGCACATTCCAATGTCTGATCACTCTCTCTGTAAAAAATCTCTTCCTAATATCCAACCTAAACCTCCCCTGGCAGAGCTTGAGTCTGTGCCCTCTTGTCCTGCTGCTGGTTGCCTGGGAGAAGAGACCAACCCCCACCGGACTCCAACCTCCTGTCAGGGAGTTGTAGAGGGCGATAAGGTCTCCCCTGAGCCTCCTCTTCTCCAGGCTGAACACCCCCAGCTCCCTCAGCCTCTGCTCATGGCACTTGTGCTCCAGTCCCTTCCCCAGCCTCGTTGCTCTTCTCTGGATCTGCTCCAGCACCTCAATGTCCCTCCTGAACTGAGGGGCCCAGAACTGAGCACAGGATTCAAGGTGTGGCCTCACCAGCACCGAGTCCAGGGGCAGAATCACCTCCCTGGTCCTGCTGCCCACACTGTTCCTGATCCAGACCAGGATGCCATTGGCCTTCTTGGCCACCTGAGCACACTGCTGGCTCATCTTCATGATGGCACCATCCTTTCTTCTGCTGCTGTAACTCAAACATCATATACTAAAATACTTGAATGACTTCAAAAACATTCTTTTTGATGACAGGAAGAAAAACAGCCCATAAATATTACTATTATTGTCTATTTTTGTGATAGTTGTGGACACTTAGAATAAAAGTTTGATATCAATGATGACTGGAAACAGTATTACCACCCAAGTGGATGAATGCCAAATTTGCTAACTCTGGTATTTAGAAACACTGAAAGCAACAAACTTCATTTAATTAAGACTTGTTCCAGCACATACAGGAATAAATTTGAGGGAAATACCAAGTGAAATCAGTTTGAATGAAATAATGTAGCTAACAAAAATACTGGTACAGGTTAGACTTTACTTAAGAGGAATATGATACATGAACAGGAAAGATGGGAAAAGCTGAATGGAAAATAGAGGGTAATATTTGAGAAAAACAATAAAAATGGGGAAATAAATATAAGTCATATGAAATAGATATATTGGTACTCAGGACACTGGTAAGGTTATAAACTCCAGGGAAAAACCTCAGCAAGGAGTGTGTCATCTCTGGTAACATTATCCCTGTAGCTTTATATCCATAATAGCAGCATATTCATGTAACACTGTAGGGAATAGTAGTAGTAAATGTTGTAGGAATTCTCTGCTGCTGCTGCTTGAAAGGGAATTAGAACCAAAGAATGTCATCTGTGTTTCTCTCAGTCTCTTCTGTTTGCCACTTTTTTAGAAACTTTTAAAATTCTCAGTCTTTAACAGGGCTGTCATTTTTTGGGTTTAAACCCTAAGTAATAAGTTTCAGTGGTTATCTAAGTCATACTTCTAAAATAATGTGGTCTAGCCAGAACTCATTTTTACCAAGTTTTAGGGGGAAAAATGGAGATGTCTTCCAACCTGCTGCCTTCTATCTGCTAAACCACTCTCCAAACTTGGAATTATTAAACTAGAGTTGCTGACACTGAACTAGATTCTATCAATTATAGATGATCAATGTATTTCAGGGCTGGACTCCGATTCATTAACAACCCTTAGTTTATTTCTATTCTTTCCATAAACACTTAGGCATTTTTTGCACATAAATCTGCCATATAAAACTCTTCCATGAGTTTTCTATATTCTGGTTGAGCAAAAGCTCCTGTTTTCTAGTAATTTGAATTAATTACTATTTTTTTTCCTTAAGTACCTTAATTTTAGTCTAGCTTCTTAAATTTAGTTAAACCATTAGTCATGAGACAGCTGTAGGGGAACCATAAATATACTTTTAGGTGACCAGATTTTGATTTCCATAGTCAGGGCCACATAACCTTTTAAGTAATGTCTTGGAAGTAGAGAAGTATGGATCACACTTTGGGTTTATTTGGTAAACTATAAGGAAAAATGAAAAATGGCTGTTATATATCTTATAGCAAGTTATTGTTTGGACTATGTTCTTGGGATACAGAATCTTGTCAGAGAAGGAAATAAACTCCATGTATTCTGCGCTCAGAGCAGTTCATAGCAGAGCCTACAAAGAGGAGCTGGATGACTGGATTCTCCCTCTGCTTCCCAGGCTTTGCTAGGACATTACATTGAAGAAACAGTCAAGACTTGTGCAGGACTTCAGTATTAAAAATAGCCACCGAAACACTTGTAGAACTCTAAGCATCAGATGAATTTTATTAGGATGTTTTTGAAGCTCTGACTCGTAGATACCTTTGTGTTAAAAGCATATTTCTTCATTGTGTGAACAATTAGCATTCCCACCAGGCTGCCTGCAGCAGAGGATGTGGGATGTTCCCTGGGTTTAGCTGGATGATCTCTGTTGAAATACATTTTGTATGTGTACTGCTATGCAAGATAAGGATCCTCGCTTACTGCTGAGTGCTGAAAACCTGATGATCGCGCTGATCTCGAGCATCGCTCTGTGGGTTTAAGCTGAATCTCTTGCTGCCACCTGCTGGTGTTCCCTCCTGGACAGGCTCGGGATCTGGGAAAGGCTCTTGGCAATGGGATGTGTAGGTGGCTGTGTCCTCAGCGTCTCATGTTTGCAGCGGCGACACAGGTCAGAGTTGAAGGGGAAGATAAGGTGGTGGGTCACAGCCAATGATTGCCATACTTGGCAGTACTTGTATTAACCCAACATCCTTTCTGACCTTGCAGAAAGAGTTCTTTTTGAGCTGCAGCCAAAGGGACATGGAATAAAATTAGGCTAGATATTATTATTGACTGGGATTTTCCAATACCTTTTTATATCTTTTACGTATCTTGCATGTAAGCATAGAACATAAACCCCCAAGCTTTTTATTCCAGCAGTTTGTCTTGTTTGATTCATAAGCATCATTGCAGCAATCCTGCCCTGTGCTTCTACCCATTCTAATAGCCAGTTTGTTCTTCAGTGGCTTTTGGGAGCATTTTTCATAGGTTTAACAGATTTTAATACAAATAAAATGTGATAGGTAAAATCTGGATCCCACTGAAGTTATCAGTAAGTTGCCATTGACTTGAGTGGGATTGGTGGTTGTTGCTTTGCATAGACAGAAATTACCTTCTTGTTATACTTGAGGGTTTTTATGAAACAAGGAAATGGAGGGTTCATGGGCAGCAGGTATCCTGTGAGGTAATCCATGCCCTTGATATCAAGAGGCAAATGAAAGACTTGGCTGGCCCAGGATAGGCTGCAGGCGTTCCAAGCTCTCTGCTGGGAGAAAGCAGACATGCACTGAGCGTCATACACAGTTCCTTCCCAGAGAACAGATGGTGCATCACCTTGCCTTGTTTACTCTCTCCATCACTTTCTGAATCACCGTGTTGTAGTCTCTGGACCTACTTTAGTAGTACAGAGAATCTTGTATTCCCTCCAAAAGGTACAACACACATTTTGAGGTAAGGAAAGCAGCAGGAGGGAGCAAAGGCTGATGTAACTTGAGCACCTGTCACTAAAACCTGCAGTAATTTATACCAGCAGAAAATATTGCCTAGTATTAGGACAGACTTTGATTTCTTGCTGGCATCAGGGCAAACTTTTTCAGATGCAAGAAAGGGGATGAAAATTTTCATTATTCTCACTGGCATCAGGCCAGAGGAACAGGTTGGAGAGATCTCTGAAGGCATCAGTTCTTACCAGCTGGGCTTTAAATATGGACTTAAACCAATATCTGTGCAGCAAACCTTTTGGGGAAAAGAGAAATGTAACATAAATTTAAGATGTAAATCTGTCATCCTACCTTACTCCTTCATAGCCTATGAATTGCTAATTTGTCAGTGGTTGGCTCCAGGTTAGAAGCTTAGATGTATGTTTTGGTGGTCAGGAGGTTTAGCAACTGATTCTGAATTTTTCATTACAAAGTGGATGAGAAATGTTGCAATATTATTGTGATGGGTAAATCCAGTGCTGGGACAAAGATTGGTCTTGTGACTTCTTTTTTTAAATCTTTAATAGTGAAAATACAGACAGTGCATTGCTGCTTCCTCTTGGAAGCTGACATTGGCTAGGAGGAAAGGTCATCATTTTGGGCTTAGGAGGGCACAGGCTGTGCTGTGGTTTTGGATCGGTGCTGAGTATGATCTGAGCAATCAGCAGCTGTGCAGAGTGCAGTTAGGACAACCTGTGTCTGCTCTCAGGAGGCAGTGTAGACAGTCTCACAGGGTTCATGAAAATGAGTAAGGAGAAACTTTTCTTGTATCTCAACCTCTTAGATAGGAAAGCTGAGGACTGTGAAGAGCTGAAGACTCTGCACTTTGGGTTTAGCATGCTCTGTGGGAAGGACAAAGTAGATGAATGTATTAAAACAGTACGTAAAGGATATGTACTCATGCTAGTATTATATACATTTCACCTTACACACTCAGCTTTCTCCAGGAGTTGTCTGATCTGAAAAAAGCCATCACTTGTTTGAGAGAGACATTGTCACACACAACTGCCTGGCACAAACAGGCAGCATCTGTGCATTGTTCTGCAGCAAATCATTATCATTAACGAAATTTCTTGATTCTTTGAAGCAAAGGCCATACCAAAATGCTTCTAAACTAAGTTCCTGTAATTTCAACTTTGAATACACTATGGAAAACCTTTGTATTTTGGGCCAGCATCTGGTTTAATTCAGGGCTAACACCTGCTGTGCCACTACTGATGTGATTAAGTAGTTTATAAAATATCTTAAGCCTGTGGAATTAAGCCACTTCTATGTTCAGAGGAGTGGATTTTTTTTCCCCACAGCTCAGCCTGCTTTTAATGTTAACTTTTGGGCTGTCCCAGCAACAAGAGAGAGTTCCAGTGTCCTGCTGACTGTACAGAAAGGGTTGTAGCTGTAGCATGTGCAGTGATCCTTCCTCAGGCTCTGCTTGGGGCTGCATGTGGAAATACTGTCCCTTCTCACATGCCAGAGGCTTGTTTTTCTCAGCCTTCCTGAAATGTTCAACAGTAAAACATCTAACTTCATTTAAAATTGTGTTCCTGGTATGGAAACACACAGTTCCTATGTTCTTCCTTAGGACCTTGCAACAAGAAAGACAGTTGGGAAATAATTTCAAATTTCTTTGGCTCCTGCTTCCCACAGTTAAGCTTCTGATGCTTCGCAGAGGAACGTGGTTTCCTCACAAGAATTCAGAAGGTCTCTGTATGCTTTTATACTTTAGAACACTTGATGTTTCATAGCAGCTTGGTTTGGAGTTCTTTGGGGTGACCCTGTCTGACTGAAGAGCTAAATGTTCTGATGTCATGTCTCCTTTTTTCTTTGCTATTGTCCTGTGTCACCCATTATGTGACTAATACGAAAACTAAGATTTATCTTGTTTTTACATTATGATTCCAGAATTAATCTTTGTATTTCAGCTGTGTTTATATGACTCAAATGAAACAGGATCTTTGCTTGCTTTATCTCGATGATTAATGCTTATTGTTAAAAAAACCAGATGTAACTTCGTATTAAAAGTGCAAATAATTTCCAGACTGCAATTATAGTGAATTAGTTTAACCATTAATACCTTCCAAGTTGAATTGCTCTGTGTATGAGGTCACTGGTAGTCGCTGCAACCAATACCTGCCCATATGTGTCTGTTATTTTAACCCACTCACTGTTCCATCCAAAGTCATAATTGTTGTCACAAAATGAGGCCTGTTAGGCTTTACTAACTATTATTAATTGGGGATATTCCATATGGCACCTGACTGCTCCATCCCTGTGTGTGCAGCTGCTCAGGGAACAGCCTCTAAGGCTGGAAGGAACCAACAGGTTCACACCTTGGTTTTGCTGTTCCCTTTGTGGTGATGAATACTGTGGTTTCTTTCCTAAAATCCTTTCGGTCATTCCTTTGACTACACCTTCAAATCTTATTATGCAATGCAAGCAAATACAAACAAAACCACAGCAGATAAACTCCCTCGAGTCGCTTTGTCTCTATTTGTATTACTGCTGCTAATTATGAAGCACTTGAGGCAGGAAATTCCATGCATTTGAACTTAATGGCTTATTTCAACCAGGTAGGCATATTCTACTGCAAGTATTCTGCTCACTAAATGAAATTTGTTCCTTAAAAGAAATATGCAATCTATTACAACTGGTAGCATTTCATACTCTGAAATGTATGTGATTTCACAATGGTGGCAATAATGGCATTAGCTTATAAAATTTCTGCTTCGTAGAAGAGTCGAAGGTATTTTTAGAACATAAAGGCTTCAACTTAAATATCACATTGAAAAATACAGTAGGAATAAATTTCAACTTGGTGGATTTGAATATTTTAGTATTTAGTATGTGAATATATTCTTCCAAACAGAGCTGTGCATCCCCCAGGAGCAATTCATGAACTCATGTCTCCAGGCCTGTTTTTCATCCTTCTTTAGGATGAGAAGTATTAAGTAGCTTTCCCCCCCATCTATTTGGGGTTGGATTTTTAAAGATAAGCAATTATACTGTTTTTCATTAACATTTCTGTTAATGAGAACAGTTGGGAAAAGCAACATATGCTTTGCTTAGCTGAAATTTCTGTAATGTGTGCAAAGGGTTGTGAGTGAATACAAACAAATAAAGGCCTTGCCAGGGCATTAATGTGTTTGGAAGAAAGATAAGAGTTAGAAATTTGCTTAAATACTTCAGTGAGATTATTCAGAAAGGTGCTATTTGCACAAGCAGTTCCTCCTTCCAAAACTCCCCCAGTGATTTAATTAATCTGGTTCAGGTGAACAAGATTTGGTTTCTCTGATCAACTCTTAAAGGAAACTTTAACCAATGGGTAGTAAAAAAACACAGAAGAAATACAGTCCAATTTAAACAAAGAACAGACTATTTTAGAGACATTCTCTTTCTAATTTTCACTGTGTGCCTTTTCTTTTTCACTCTATTGCTTGGAAAGACAAGGACTCATGACTTTTATCTTTCCTAAAGTATCTCAGGGCAACAAAACAGCATCAAATGCATCTTCCTGCTTATGTATGTACTCCATTTGCAAGTCTATTTCAGTACAGTTGCTAAAGCAACAATAAATTATTTAATTATCTGGTACTAATTAGTGCTGCTCAGAAAGAACCCTGTGAACAGCAGTCTGTGGGCTGGAACGGTTTATTTACAGCTAGTGTGATGTATTTTTCTTAGGATGTTTCCAAATATTGTTTGCCTGTTGCAGTGTAAGTGAAACATCAATGAAACAAAGTGAAAGATTGCTCGCAGGGTCTAGCAGGCAGATGTCTAAGATCCATGGGGTTTTGAGACCTAGATATAACTTAGTTTTGAGATGCAGGTTATAGACTGCAAATTTAATGAATAATCAAGAGGAATTATTATTCCATGCCTAATGTCCCTGCTAGGAATGTATTTACTGTTCAATTTTATTTTTTTTTTGGAGTGGCAATGTATGTCAAGAGAAACAATTACTTAATTCAGGTTTTCAAAGGAAAAATCACCCAGAAATAGGTATAAGTAGAAACCCTGATTTGATTCTCTTGTTATTAATCTGGTGTAATTTTTGTCCTCCAAAGTGTATGTTGTATACAGACTTCGAAGGCATTTTGAAGGAATGGAAAGGAACAAGCCTAGGTTAGAGCGTGACAGTGCTAGTAGACGTGAGGAAGCAAAGGACCACCCAGAAGTTGATGATAAAGAACATCCAGGGCCTGGTGGAAATATGGGTATCGATGACTTGGCAGGACTTAAGAATTTCAGCAGCTCCTGCCTTTGAGCTGTGGGTGTACTCTTAAGAAGTGATGAGAGCCTGAGCCTGTGGGTTATCCCTCAAATAGATGACCTATTCATGGGTAGGAAAATAGAGCTGAGGCTGGCTGAGAAGGCAAAATATGATTGTAATAGAAGCTCACAGTGCAATGGGAGACAGGAGATCTATTTCCTTCTCAGTTCTATGTCTCCCATAACCCTGGGTAAATCACTTAATGGAATTTATGATGTACTGATCCAGCCAGGAAACAGATGTTTTACTTCCCCACTTCACAGAACGATATAAAGATGGAAACATCTGATCAGTTAGAGATGGTGTGGTGACTAGGATGACATAAATCTTGGAGATAAAGGTGTGTAGGGTGAGAATCTGACTCTGCTGAAGCCAAAAGACTACAACCAGAGAAGTTGCATCAGTGGTTTCATGTGATGGTTGTGACGTGCATACATCTGCAGACTATTTGAAGATGAAATATTAAATGAGTGGATGTTAGGAAATGAGCTGTTTTGTGTTCTGAAACATCATTAGTCTTAAGGAAGATATTCATTAAAAGAACAGATTTCTCAAAATGAGGGCATGTGGTGCCTGAATTCCCTGCACAGACAATGCTTGAAGCTGTTCTAGGTTTTCCAAACCACCACTCACACAATAAGAGCCAGAACTGTTTCCAGGTCTGCTGATGGAATGCAAAATAAATCCTAATCTCACAGTCCTCCAAAACGGATTCTCTGAGTGCAGGATATCTTTGCTGTTGCAACACAACATATGGCTGTACCTGGCACCATTTCCTCTAAGACGTCCCATATGCTTGCAGTCTGGAAGTTGTTTGCAAAAAAGCCTTACTGACTCATCCTAAATATGTAATCAGATGGGAATAATAATAAAAAAGTGATCTAAATTTATTACAGGTTAGGTTTTTATTTCAGTGTGCTGAACTTCATCCAATCCCAGTACCATTTTTCTAGGAGGTGAGGAACAGGCATGCTAAGTACCTGGGTGGCACAGCCAGGCAAGTCACAGCATTAATTGTGTGTCAAATTTTACCTCAGAAACTGTGATGTTTGGTGGAAAAAGCATTCAGCAGCTGCAGACATTTTTTGCATGTTGAAAGGCATTTTGAAGACATTATTCAGCTTTTTTAACCTCCCCCATGGGTGTTTCTTGCTGTCTTCCCTTCCTTAGGAAGAGGGATATAGGAGGAGTGAATTCTTATTTTAACAGTCAGTGCTAGAACCTGGTGATAGAAACCTCAACTTTCTTCCATAATGTGGGAGAA
>NW_008680861.1:73601-81607 GCF_000695815.1 Acanthisitta chloris | reverse complement strand
AGAGTTCTGCCTACACTCTGGAAAATAATGGCAAATGGTTAGAAATCCACTGGGCTTTTAGAACCAGCACAAGGCCAGAGGTAAGACCTTGACACAAATGCTCTTGTCTGTTCACAGGCACACCAAATTATTTTCATCTCTTGGGATTCCAGTGGGATTGAAGGCAGGATCTATGGTGGAACTTCGGGAAGGAATGCTCTCAGAAACTCTTGTCTTGTGTGAGTGGCTGCGAACAGATCTAACACATCAGCTGCAGACAATGTGTTTTATTGTGTCATTGTGAACATACCATGCACTAAAGAGATACATAATGGGGATGGTTATGCAAATTGGATTTGGAAATCCTGGCTCAGTTTTGAGTATTTTACTGTGGCTAAAAACCCACCATCATTTGTAAAGCTTCTACAAGTTTCCTTCCTTCATGGTAATTTGTGATCCTGGGGATGGGAAAGCCTTTTCCAGTACAAGATCAGACTCTGACAGGATTTGAAAGGCTGCTAAAGCAGTTCTTCCTGCATGTAGAGAGCCTTTAGCCACTGGGAGTGGAATTTGGGTTGCTGCAAGGTCCTCTGGAAGGCTCTGGCACTTGGTCCCGTTTCAATACCACCGCAGAGTTTGGCTCCCACTCGCTGCAGCTCAGACACTGCTGTAGCTGAGAGACAGATATTAATTCAATTACATGAGCATCTTGGGAACCCATTAGAGGCTTCTTCTCCTCTGCTGTCAGAATGAGAGAATTTTTTGCTGGGAATATAACATTTTTCAGGATGCATATATACAGACAGTTAAATCACAACAAGCTCTGTAGTAAATGTGCATCTATATAATGCTGAAGGTTGCAAGGATAAGCTGCAAAGATTTTTATCATGTTGCAAAGCAAACAAAGCTGAGTAGTCAAGAATTTTCTCTTTCTTTACATGAATTCAGCGAAGCACAGACTGAACCCAAGCTGACATGAGGTATTTCAATTGGCCCTTTAGGAGTGACCATATGAAATGTTCAACAGTGCAAAGGTTCTAACAGAATGATAATGGCAGAAAATCATGAGCAGACAAGAATTAAATATTTGAACTCCTCAACTCTGGGACAGGAATGTGCGTTAGGTCTGACATTAGCTCTTCTCTGAAGCTTAGGAAGCCTGGGCTTTGGTAGAGTTTTCATCAGCTGAAAGCATAGCCTAAAATGTCTTTGTCTCAAGCCAGGAGATAGTGTTTCTGCCCACGTGTTTTCTGCCCTTTCTGTTGGGAAGATTTCTGTTTAGATTGCATGTCCTTTTCATTAGGGACCCCCTTCCCTGGGCAACAGAGACATATGCTTTGGGATTAATATGTTACCTGAGTTTACCAGGTCAAACCCAAAAGGAACTAAAACAATGTATTACAAAATGAACTATGGGTTTTTTTTTTTTGTATAAGGATGAGCAAGTGAGACATGATCAGAAAAGGTTATAAAGCTATTACTTCGCAGCCCCAGCATCAGCTGAAATGGGAAATAAAGACAGATGGTGTTTCCTTTAACCCAAATTGTGTTGAACCATAAACTTGTTCTCTCTGCTGTATTATGTGCAGACTTTGCTGGAGTGCCCATACTGCTTCTTATGTGGTCCTCTAAAAAGCTGTGCTAAGTGTTAGGTGCTTATCTCAGCACACATGGATTTATATGCAGAAAAACACGTGCTCTTTACCATATTCTCATTATTTTTAGGGGCTTCTACCTACTATTTTTCTTGTAGTGGAATCTGACCATCTGTCTGGTTCTATTGTGTGCAAGAAGTGCAGTAACTTGGTGATGGATTCTGGCTGTAAAGTGAATAGAAAGGGATAAACAAGTCCTGGGTAAGGAAGTGTGAAGTGTTCATAAAAGTACTTTCAGTTGGAAAAGCAAATTATGTGATTCAGGGCAAATTATTAGAAATGTGCAAATATGTGACTGTGGGTAATATGGATGAGTTAGAATAAAAATCTTCTCTTTTGAATAATATCCTCCTTTCTGGAAGACAGCAAAGTAGGCACAGCTCTCCTCGTGGTGTTCTTGCACTGAAGCTCCTTTGGAGTCCAAGAAAATTCTGTATCTGCATGACGTGATTAGAATTGTGTTCACAAAACATGGCATCTGACCTTACAACAAAGGAAATCAATGCAGAACAAGTCCTGATTAGATTTTTTTTTGCCAACATTGCACTTTTTAAACTGAAATGGATGTGCAAGGTGAAGCACAGTGTGTAAGCCTACAGGCTTATGGTTTTGCTCTGAGAGGATGAATAAACAAAGAATTTGCAATTCATTTTATCTTGCAAAGTCACATTTTACCACCCCACATGTAAATAGATTGTATTCATTCTGTTATTGCTTGCAAGAGAGTTTTAGCAAGTTAAGTGTCTAGAAGAAATGTTTAGATCCACATTTTTTCAAGTTCATGGACTAGGCAGTAAATTTTTATTCTATTCCAAGGAAGAGCAGAGTTCATCCTTTCCTGGTTACATCCATAGGTGCTGCTCTGCCTGTTGGAAGCAGAATGTGAATGACTTGTTACTGAACAACTCTTTGCTTGTTTTCCTGTCCAAACCAAAAAGTAAAGAATTTATTTGCAAGTTTTCATTCAGTTTGTTTTAAAGAATGTGGTTTGTTCCAAAAAGGAGATAAGTGATGCACAGATTAAAGATTCAGAATTTGAAAATTTGTCTCTGGTATCTCAGAGTTTTTTGCTTAAGTCTGTAGATAGCTAAGTATTTGCCTCTGGTGTATGCTCAGCATCACTTTGGTTTTAAGTAGCTGCTTCAGCTGTGTGAGAGTGAGAAAACAGGACAGTGAAATACAGATATTTGGTGGGAGCAGTGGAGTTTCACAACTTGTTCCTTTCAGGTTTTCAAGATGCTGGTGGTGAATGATGTAGCTTTGCTCCTTCCTCTAGAAATGAGCAAGGAAATGTGTAAAACCACCCATTCCCAGAGTGTAATTGATATTTTGTAACCATGTACTGCAGAATAAGACTTATCGTTGCAGGAGCACTAATCGTTGTCAATCAGTAATACTAATCAGTAATGACTTTCCATAAATCTCACCAGGAGCAATTGGAGCTCTCCAGCTTGGGACCTGCTATAAAAAATTGCCTGGGCTATCTAATCTCTGTGCTAGACAGAGCTGGAAATGCTGACTCAAATTAGTTTGTGATAGAAGCAGATATCTCCATTTTGACATGCCTGAGCTTGAAAAGATCTCCTTTAGCAGAAAATTGGGGAAAAGCTTAGTATGTCTTAATCCCAAATTTGAGATTTCATTTAAAAGTTTATAAGGACAATTTCTATATTTATATTTCATTTTATCTAAAGCTGCAGGAACTCTATCACTAGGGAGCTGAGCTTTACCCTTCTCCCTCCCTATTCTTCTGCTAAGGAGCATCTTCAACTTGACCACAAAAAAAAAAAAGGCAAGTCCAGGCTGGGCAATTCCATTTATCTGCTGTACTGTTTTCTATGTTGGCTGAGGGCCCTGGATAGAAAAGGCTCCATCGAGTCATCTGCTCTGTATCTGTCTGTGCCACTCTGGTTCTTCCAGCAGTATATGCTTTCTCCATACAATTTAAAAGTGATTGAAGTGACAAAACTTTCACATTTTTCTCTGAGAAACTCTTTTATGCAGTTTTTCCTGATATTGTGCTTACAATTTTCTTTAATCTGCTGTCATGTCATTGCTGTGGTGTACAGCTCTTGTTTCCTTGGCACTTTGTCTTGTTTTTCCCTTTATATACTTCATATCCACCTGAACAACATTATTTTCTCACTCTTTATTGCCTTTGTTAATCTTCTGTACTTGTCATTAGCTCCATTGTGGTGTTGATTTTTCTTGCTTGAATCCTTCTGAGCTAGCTGATATCTTTCTAGAACTGGGATGTTGAGAACAGTATGTGGGGAGGAAATATACCTATCAGTGGCTCTGATATGAACATGCAACATTCTGGCTATTATTTTGTCTTCAAAGTGCTTTTAAAACAACTCCCTTTAAACACAGGCATGGTTGGGTTCCCATGTATCTGACTGTATGGATTCTCAAGGATGGTCTTGGAATTAAGTTATCTCCAGCTAGTGTAGAATGACTATAGCTGTGCTTGTAACATCCATTTTATAGTTCCTGTGTAAAATCTCTTGCTGCTCCTTGGCTTGTCTCTGCAAGGATCAAACTCTCAGAGGATGTCTTAACACTGCATTGGTACCTGATCTGTCATTTCTAGCACTAGAAATGTTTCTAGAATTAGGCTTTTCTTTTCCCTGAGCTATTTCAAGTAGGCATTTATTACCTGTAAACACATCTTTTGGATTTTGGCTTCACTGGGACATTTTGTTACTCATTTATGTTCATTTTTGTTTTGTTACTCCTCTATCACCCTCCTAGTTACATTGAGGCCATCTCTGAATATTCATTTATATTTTTAGCACAGGATTTTTAAATCCCTTCCCCTTGAGAGAAGTTTTAATCTGTTTTGTTTTAACTAGACAAGTAAGGAAAAGTTAGAAGTCACACCATTGTCCTGTGGTTTAGGTATCCAATACGACTTTCTGCAGGTGGTTTTTTTAAGGCATCATCTATGTGCTGATGACTTAGTCTTTCGTTGGCCTGTGATTTCTACACGAGCTTTACCTTGGGGCCCACAGTTAAACAGTCAGGTAATTTGTCTCACCACAGACCTCTGGCAAGACTAATGTGTCATCTTTGTAACAGCTAACCACACTTTTGAGATTTAGTTAAAATAAATTGTTTTAAAGCAGCTAAATACACTAGTTGTTCCACCCAACTAATTAAAACACTTAATATAGGAAAGGGGAAATAAGACATTATTCCTTGCCTGCTCCTCAAATTTTCTCCCAAAATAAGCTTCAGCTAATGTCACCTGTATAATATGGCACATCTGTTACTATTTCTCTTTTCTAAACCAAGGCCATTTACTAGGCTTAAATGCCAGTGGTTTCTAGTCTCCAAAAAAAATAACGTTTCCCTATAAACTAAGGTAATGGACATTTTCTCTTTGCTGCCGTTCTGGTAGCAAGAGTGATTCATGTCACACCAAGAAAGAAACCCTAAACACAAGCAATTAACACTGGGTTTCAGGCCCCTGCTCTGTGAGCAGTGTTAGAGTACAAATGAACAATTGCAAAAGGGAAACCTGATCTAATATACCAAGTGGATTAGTGCCTCAGGCCCAGGGTGCATTTTCAGAGCAATACAATCAGAGGTTTTATGACCCTACACTTCATAACAAGATTAGAAAAAAACTATTTGTTACTGTCCAGAAATTGAGAGAAGTTGGCAAGATGGGTGTGCAGTTAACCTCATCTATTTAAGAACCTGACCTACAGAAAACATTGGGGGTTTGGCAGAGGAATACTGAACACCTGAATTTGATTTATACGGCATTTGTTTACTGGGAAGCTGCAGTTCCTGAGAAAATATTCTTGTTAACAAGTGTAGAGATACAACAGTGGTGTTGCTGTAGGCTTCATCTTCTGAACCAGTAACAGGGGAAATTTATAGCTAGAGATAAAATCTTTGATTAGGTAAAGCTGACAAGGCTGGAGACAAGCCTTGGTGTTCCATCTGGTGTAACAGTGAGCAACTAAACAATGCAAACTAAAGGTAGGTAGTGCATTTTACATTAGTTATGCTAAACAGACCAACTGGAAGAAAAAAGTGTCTAGACTCTATGAATCGAAGCTGGCAAAGAGCTCTGAGTTCAGCAGAAGGAAGATGGGTGCAGGTATTTGAATACATACACAGGCATGTGGTTATCTATTGTGAGAAAATATTGTGTGTTTTGTTGAGGATAAGATGTGAAAATGGCTGGTGGTCACCCATTATATTACCTAACAATGCCTTTTAAAGCTAGGCACTATTTTCTTTTTATAGTTTTCTCCCTCCTGGCAGGTGAAAGGGAATTATCTAAATTTATTTCATGTCTCCAAGCAGCTTCCTTATCTGTCCTATGGACTTGCTTTTGAATTCTGCCAAATCTCTTAAACTCTGAAATCTTTTCCCTCTGATGAAATCTGTTTTGCTGCCTGTTTAGGGAAATGGCTTTAGCTACCATCATCCCCTAACTCCTGACTTCAAACACTATCTGCTTTTCTACTTCCTGAGCACTATAGCTGTCCTATAGCTAACATCAAAGAGCTAATACCAAGGGAATGAGAGGCAGTTCTGAAGACTCCACAAAGCTGAGAAGTACAAAACACCTTCCTTAGAGCAGGAGGAGATGACCCCCACAAAAAAAAGGAGGAGAGGAGGGGAAAGTGTCTGATATGCAAGAGTTGAAGGCGGCCCACTGTGGGATGAGCTGCTGAACACAGAGCTGACCTCCAGCCTGACCTTACCCAGCACAGGTACCTTACCTGTGCCTTACCTACACAGCCTGACTGCTCCATACCTCATTGCCAAGAACATGCTGCTCACGTCAGGTAGAGCAGTAGGGAAGAGGCACCTGAATTACAAACAAGACTGTTGTAAAATTTGCTTCCCTTCTACAGTTTTGGTTTTTTTTTCCCCCTCCACCCCATGTTATGTGTGATTTAAAAGTGGCAAATGTTGTTAGTCAGGAAGAGGACTTAAACCCTTCTGTCTCATCTGCCTGGCATTGGAATGTGCTGCCCAGGGAGGTGGTGGATTCACCATCCCTGGAGGTTTTCAAGATGAGACTGGATGTGGCACTTATTGCCATGGTCTAGTAACCATGGTAGGGTTGAACTCAATGGTCTTTGTGGTGTTTTCCAACCTGGTTGATTCTATGATTCCTCAAAGGGCTGAAAATGTTGCCAGCTATGCAGAAGCACAAGTTATCCCAAACAAAATTTGAGGTGTTGTGCTGTATGGTTGAGATTTGTGCACAAAGCAACACAGAGTTCATAGGTGTTGAGGTGCAAAGAAGGACAAATCAGCCATCAGCCCTGTTAGCTTTAATGCAGGAGAGAAAGCCAACATTTTGGGACTAAAGACCATCCATGCATGATTTGCAGCTGTAATTCAGTTAGTACTTCTGGTGGTTGCTTCTCTGCTCAACATGACTTTGCTTTAGAGTGTGTGTGTATGATGTGCTATGTCGTACTGCAGCTCAGTCGGAATGTATGCATGCTGATTGCAAGAAATACACTCCTGTCCCTCTTTCTGAGAAAGCGTGAGGGAACAATCATATCTGGAAGAAGTCAGGAGCTGTGGATGTGTAGAGATTGGTATGTGCTGTGAAGTGGAGCATCCTGAAATCTGCAAATAATGTTATGACTAAGAAGTACAGGATAAGGCTTAGGTTTAAACATGGAAACAACTATGTATATTATGACAGTTCATACACCAAAGTGCTCATAGCAAACATTTTTCTTTATAGCTGTGAAACATTATCCCCATGGAAAAATAGAACATTCAGCTCCTGGGAAATAATCCTTAATAAAACTATAACATAAATGTGCCTTATTATACACTTTACTGGGTATATAATTTTCACTCTAATTCTGAAGCCACGAGATTGCTAGATATAGCAGTGTGTTAAAGCATCTTGACTACTGTTCCAGTACCCCAGTGCAAAATGACAGAAATACTGTCAGTTCTTAATAGCCAGTATGAATATTGAAGTGTTCAAACTGCATGCACTGGGGTTAAGCTCATGTGGATTGGCTTAGTGGTGTTCTTTTAAGGGTTCATACATAAATAATTGATTTTTACATGAGAATATACATCCTTTAAAATACAAGAAATAGAGGGTTCCTAGTTGAACTAGAATAGAGTTGTGGAAGAGTTTGCTAGCAAAGACAACCCAAAGAGCTGTGGATTGTGGCAGGGAGGGAATTTTACCCAATAAATTAAAGAACAAATTAACAAGGTTCACAAACATGAAGTCCCAGAAAAAAAGATGCAATAGTGGTTTATAGGAGCAGGCAGAGAGTTGATGAGGTTTATATATTTTTAAGCTTCTGTTGACTCTCTTTTTAAAATAAGTGAGAGAGAGAGTGAGAGAGAGAGAAGGGTAGC
>NW_008680861.1:67840-73561 GCF_000695815.1 Acanthisitta chloris | reverse complement strand
AGGAAGAAGCAGCTGAAATGTCTCTCCCACATCTCAGAGGGTTACTTAAATCATCAGACTGTCTGTTCCTTGATGCCATCTCTTGCTTTCACTGTGTCATTTTCCACAGAAAGGGCTCCCTGGACATATCAAGAAAAGGTTTTCCATTTGTTTGTGAAATTTCCTTGAGCCTGGCATATTCTCATGGAGCTGAGCTATCTTCAGTGAGGTAGGACCTCATTCATCAGTAGTTAGCCCAGGCAAATTGTGCATATGTTGCAAGATAATAAGCTAATCTGCAAATCTGAGGCTGTGCATTTCACTATTTCCTTTTTGTTTGCTGGACATATCAAGAAAAGGTTTTCCATTTGTTTGTGAAATTTCCTTGAGCCTGGCATATTCTCATGGAGCTGAGCTATCTTCAGTGAGGTAGGACCTCATTCATCAGTAGTTAGCCCAGGCAAATTGTGCATATGTTGCAAGATAATAAGCTAATCTGCAAATCTGAGGCTGTGCATTTCACTATTTCCTTTTTGTTTGGAGTGTTCAGAGCAGAGAAGTTTTTTCAGGGAAGGGAATTCTATTGCTCTTCCAGCACTGCTGAACTTTTCAGCATTTGTACATCAGTCAGTAGGGATTGTTTCATCAAGTCCCTCTGTGTTCATCAAATATATAAGCTTAAGATGTTTGGGCAGTTCTTTCTCCTAGGAACTAATGAAAGATGTGAGTGGTAGAACTTTTTTTTCTGTTGCTGCATTTACTTAGGTCTTATTTCACTTCTGGGGGTAATCCTCAGCCATGGCAAGTGAACAGAAATAAGCCCCTGCATGTTGTCCATTGTGTTTTAACCAGAATAACTAAATCAGTTCTCTTTCAAATCATTCATTTTTAATGCATTAAAGTTACTGCATTGTAATACACTTAACATTTGTTAGTTCCAACTAAGGGGATGGATTTCCTGGGAACAGAGACCAGGAACATAGCACGTATTGCATATGGCAGTAACAGTAACCATATCCACCCTAGGCTGGCTATGATGTCTTGATTTCTAATAAGATGTTCCTGATAGGTGAGAGGATGCAATATAATGTTTAGATAAGGTATTTGGTGATTTTTGTTCCATGAAGTAGCTTCATTGTCAGACTTTCCTTTGGACTCTGTTTTCCTAGTGAACCACATCAGTGAATTTTTACAGATTTGCTCTTCACCATTGTATCTTTCATTATAAATAAGTTCTACTGAGTTTGATCTTGACCAGCAGGTTTGTTCTCTTTGGTTTTTTAAAAGGCAAAGAGTGACACTGCACAAGTAAGACATTGTACAAAGTTTAAAGTTTAAAGTTACTTTTCAAAAGGAATAGTGAAATAGAAGTCATTTTCCCCCTTTGCCTTGTGT
The DNA here is from genome assembly GCF_000695815.1 of Acanthisitta chloris. NCBI lineage: Eukaryota > Metazoa > Chordata > Aves > Passeriformes > Acanthisittidae > Acanthisitta > Acanthisitta chloris. The sequence continues at coordinate 72,187 of NW_008680861.1, read as the reverse complement.
CTACCATTCTCTCAACAGCCTCTTATAAATGGGTTTTAACTGCAGGGTAGGCTCTAGTTTATCTCTAGCCAGTGCTGCTATACTCCCATGTCTATTCTCTTCCCTGTCATGCAAGTCTGAATCCTTGTTGGAATTTGAGTGTGTCTCTGTGGTACACCAGAGACAGGCCCAGATTGGTAAGGCATTGGGTAGGAAGTTGGCTGAAGAACCCATGAGAAGACATCCTGGTTTTAGGCTCTAACAAGTTTTTTGTTGGCTGGTTACAAAAGATTGAAGTGCTTGCCCTGGGAAGATGCTAAGCTTGGCTTTCAGATTCACAAAGTTATTTAATAAAATACACCTCAGTGTCTGAATCTCAGGCTGTATTCCTTTAGTTCTCTTGCTTTTCCTCCCCATCACATTTTGTCAAAAAATAAACCCAGTCCTTTGGCTAATAATAAACCCCCTCTAAGATCTGCAGTTTGACTTCATACACAGCACACACTCATCTGTTCCTTACAGGTTGGGAAAAGCTTCTCTCACCCACCTCTCCACACCTCCCCAGAATCTGCTTACAACCCACTTGATGCTATATTTCTATATAAATTACTTGTATTTGGTCACAATGGATGTTTACAGCTTGTTAATGAGCTATTAATGTTCTGCTTCTAAGAATAGAGCGAGGAAACCAAAGTGTTGGTGTAATAACTAAGTCCTTAAAACTGAACAAACTGAAAAAGGATTTATTTTTCCCTTTTTATTACCAAGAATGTGAATTGCACAAAGCCACAGAGTCTTTCAGCAGTTTCAGGCTAGTTTGTGTGTTGAGCAGGCACTTAATTTGGTTTAGTCACTAAAAGTGAATACAGACATAAATATATATATATAACAGTGGCTGAAGTACACTGATGCACTCAGTCTGGAAAAGCACAGCATGTTTTAAACCTCCATAATCTGATTTTGGTTGGTGGATTGAGTGACTTGAAACCACCCAGGAAATAAGTTTGTACTGTGATTGAAAGTTGGGTTTTTTTCCCCCAGTCTTTCTCCTTGCTTTCTCTAGAGTAAACACAACTTTTGGTAAACGTGTTCATTTCCAATCCGGATATGTGAATGGTGTCAGGATGGGTGTGAATCATAGAGGAAAACTGGATCTAGGAGCTCAGCTCTACTGCTCACCATGTAGTTCTATGACTCAGTAGAAAAACTCTCTGGAAATAAAGAGTAGGCAGTCACTGCATCATGGATGAAAATTGAAATGTGAAAGGATTGGGCTGAGTCACTTAACAAGTAAATAGATGGTAAATGAGCTGTGTAATTTACTTTGGCTCAAATGGGATTGCCTCCAAAGAGAGACCCTCAGCAGCTGCACAGGCTGTGTGGTTCCAGCAGTGGTAGGGAATGCTGTGTTCAGGGACAGTGATGTGGGCAAGGAGTAAGGCAGGAATTGAATGATCTAAGACAGAAGCCAGATCTGACAATACTTGAGATTGTTGATTAATGATTTCCCTGGTATTTAGCTATTGTATTGCCATGTCAATGCTCTCCTAATCAGAAAATCAAAGCACCAAGTGATGAACATAGATGGTGCCTTGGGCACTGCTATTGGTAACCTTGAAAGTACACAGCTGCAAAGTTCTTCTTCAGATTTTGGTAGTTTTGAAAGCATGAGCTGAAAATGACAATATGGCAACAAATCCATAATTCCTTGGAATGAAAATTACATTTGCTAGAGTTTTCTGTCCTTTTTATTTGCTTGAATTGTGAAGATGTGACAGTAAACTGATATCCCTTAGAGTGGAGGTGTCTTTTAGCAAATACATTGAAGTGGTACCTACGACTATTTGCATGACATTGTTACCTCTCTGTATCTTATATCCCATCTTCATCCCAGCAGCAGCAGCTTGAACAGCAAAGCTTTTTTCAAACGGACAGGAGAGGTTGTTTCAGGTCCCACAGTGACCCTGTAGTTCTACAAATAGCAGCTCATAATGTTTCCATAAGACATGTGAAGTAGGAGCCTTTACCCACTGATACAAAATGTATCAATATTCCTACAAATTGTGTCTGAAATGGCATATTCCTCAACCACTGCTCTGTCTGTGATTACTCTTGCAAGGAGTTGAATTAAATAGCACAGCACCCTGTACAAAACTAGTGACACTCATAGCTGTTCCCAAGAGATTCCAATAGTCATCAGAGTTGTGTCGCTCATACAAGTGGCAAGAGATTGGGAAGACCAGAGAAAAAAAGTCCAAAATACAGTGCTGGAAGCTTCCTGCTAGGCCAGGTTCAAATATAATCTTCTTTTCCTAAATCTCCTCTTGAAGTGCTGAGAGCAGAATTGGCTATCCAGAGAGCATTCACATCCCAAAAACTAATACGAACATACGTCCTGCTGTCAAATTGAGATCCTTTCCAAATGCCTGGGGATTGATTGTCCACTGCACCAGCCTGGAATAGAAATGATGTTTTAAATGAAAATATATACATAAAAGTAATGTGACAGAGTAGGGAGCTAATAGCATGCTGCTGGGTTTTGCCCTCACCTCGAGCATGTGTCTAACATCATCTTCTGCAATCAGCTCTGTTGGAAGGACAGCTAATAATTACAGCAGCTCTCACAAGCAAAGTTCCACCTTAGTATGGCTAGCCACTTATTATTTTTAAAGATTGGATGTCTTTAACCTTTGCAGAGTGAATGATACCCCAAAATAAAATCATTTTAAACTAAACGTTCTCACTCTTGAAGTCCTTCTTAAAAGGATATGCAGCTTTTAAATGGAAGCCTTGCAGAACAGTCCTGATTCAGTATGGAGTCTGTAAGTGAAAAAGAAAACTGCACATCTTATGGATGGTGAATGCATAGCTAGGACTTTGGTGAGTTATCTGGTCTTTCATGGCTTTGTTTTCTTTTGTTTTTTTATCAAAACTGAACTCTTGTAAGTTTTTCTCTCTTGCAGGGCAGGTTTTTCTCTGCCTTCCATCAAGTCTCTTTGTTCACCACTGACTTTTCTCCGATGAGTGTGTCTACAGCTGAGAAATACTGGTCTAGGCAGATCCAGATTTGTTTTAGAAGAGCTTGCTAGAGCTGCTTGCAAAATAGGGGAGGGAAATTAGCAAATCCTCACTGATTAGTTCTGCTCTTTAAAGGTGAAGAGCAGCAAAAGTCTTCTGTAGCCACAATAAATGCAGCACCATGCAGGTAGGGCCACCAGCAGCAATGTCCCCAGGACTGGGGATCTGCAGTGGGCAGGGTAGGCTGCAACACAGGAGACAACTCATTCATCTGCCTCTCCTAAAAATAAAGTTGTTTTGTGCCACGAGGCTCACAGTCCTCAAACAGAGTGTGGAATATCAACTTGATAAAAGAATAGGAGAAAAGTAGGAATATGACACCCTCAGCTGCCCAAGCTGCAGATCATTTGTAACCAAATCTGTAGCTATTTGAAGAACCACCTTTCTCAAACCTCTTTTTCCTGCTTGCTCTGTGTTTTTTCCCTGTGGCATATTAGAAGGCCATGGCTTTACTAGGAGATAGGTATCTTTGCGTTGTAGCTGACAAATCCACCCTCGCAGGAAACAAATCTCATCTGTGTTTGGGTCTATGAAATAAAGCAGCACAAATTTGTGCTGAGAAACAGCCTAATCTGACTGGAGCATATGTATTGAAACTGTTTTCAAAAGAGCATTGATAATTGTGGATTCTTTTATTTTGGTTCTGAGGAGGAAACAGACTGTTCTTTTCCTCATACGCTTTGCTCTTCTGCAGCTTTCAGGCTCTCTCCTTTCCCCCGGGTATAAAGATTAATACGAACCTATGTCTGGGGAGAGCTTAGGTTTCTCTGGTTTCACTTAGTTTCTTGGCAACTGCCCTTGCTCTCCTTCCCTTTGTACATCTGAACAAAATAAATAATGCTTTATTTTGGGGAGAGTTCATGAGAAAAGCTTGTTGAGCCACAGTGTAAATAAGACTTGTCCTGGAAGGGGAAAAAATTGTGTATGAGCATCAGAAGTGTGATAGAGGAGATATGACATTTTCAAGCATCTGGCTAGTTGTTTTTGTTTGGCTTAATGAAGGGATTTATTGTAAGAGACCAAGTCTCAAACTCACCTAATTTTCTCATTATATTTGCAAAGATCTGCTTGGAACTGCTAAAACCTTTTATGCTGTATACCAATTTTCTTTGTATGTCTGCATTAAAAAAGATCAATTTAATTCTTATGCTTTTAAAAGCTCTTCCAATAGGGTGTGGATACTTAGGCTCCACTAAAAACTATCACACAATCAGAGTCATGAGGTTAGCATTGCCTATCTATCAGTAAGTTAACTGAGTGCACATGCTCTGTGGGGTCTTAATAAACAGC
>NW_008680861.1:64502-67806 GCF_000695815.1 Acanthisitta chloris | reverse complement strand
GAGTAATGGGATATTTTTATAACGTTTTGTTTTCTTCAGCTTAGAAACTGTTGTGCTGTGCTGTGAGTTGTCCCGTTTCTTCTCAGGGAAGAAAAACAGACCATTAGTTTTCTTCTAAGTGCATCACTGTGTCCTCTGTGAGAGCATTTGTCACTGCAGGACAGTGTCTCTGGCACACAGGGCAGGGAAGTGTCTGTCTTGGTGGGAAGTAATACTTAATAATAGAGACGTTGGAGCTGGTAAGCCTAACCTCTGACCTGAAGATGAAAGATCCAGCCGAGCAAATGGAAAGTGTGACATTACCAACATAAGAGGTAATGATATATAGATGTATATGTACACACACAGGAATGTAGTAATATTTTGGTGAAAATAGAGACTTTCACAAATCTTGATGGTATTCCATCTGCTGCCAACAACTGCAAATCTGTCACCATGCATGGTTTGGCATGCTTTGCCCTTCTGGGGTTCTGGTACAAGAAGTCAGTGCTGATGAGATAGATAAATATGCCAGGAAATAGAAGACATGAATTTTCAGCATTGATCAGTGGAAGGTGTCCAGGCTGATTTCAGTAATGAAAAAGAACCCCCAAACACTGCAGCACTCAAGCTGGCAGTTTGCTTTCTGACAAAGCTACCTGCAGCAATCCAAGCCTCTGGAACTATTTTATGTAAAAATGTGTGAATAGGTTTTAAAAGGTCAACCACAAATTGTGATTTCACTAGATAAGGGTAGTGGTGTAGGGGAGAAACACTTTACCTCATGAAGTTCTCCATGAGAATAGTGCTCTATTTCATCACTGCAGTAATAACCTGGGTGGTAGAAAATATATCCTGGGAATCAGAGAACAGTTTTGCATCACTCTGGAATGGCAGTTTGTGAGGTTCCCCAAGAAACATCCCACCAGCGTATGAGTTCTGACACAGTCCTGGCAGCTGAAGCAGTCCTGAATCTTACTAAGTCTATTTAAGAAGTCATATTTCCAGCTATTATTTTTCTATTACTTTAACCAAGAGCAAATCCAAGGGGAGTTGTGGATTTTGAAAAAGGTGAGATTTGATTTATTTATTTATTTATATCTTGACTGTACAAAGGTTTAGGTATCAGAGAAGCCTTTATCGGTAGAGCTTCTTTTTAGAAGCTACTTATAACACAAATATACACATTCTGCTCTCCCTCTCCTTTCCTGTGAACTGATACTGTGCTGTTGTCTCCCATTAGCACTGAAGTGTGCAAACAAAATGCCATTTTCCCAACAACATGTAAGCAACCTTACACCTTAAATGACATTTTTCTCTGCACTCGATATGATTCCAGGCACACCATGTGCCTGAAGATTTGCTAATTAACTTTGGGCTGTCTGGGTTATGCCTAGCTCTTTAAAACCTAAAAATACCTTGCAATTTGCTAGAGAGAAAAGAGAGTTCCCATCACATCAGTGTTATCAGTAGAGGCAAAGTAGTCACAAGCTGCGGCATCGTAAAGCTTGTCCATTTTTAATCAGATCCCCTGGAGCGCTGAAAGTACTCTCTGAGTCTGGACTAATGAGGAGCAAAAGTGAATATGTCATCTGAGCATTCAGGTGAGGAGGAATAAAGTTTCTCCTGACCCCAATAGCACTGCATTGTCACTTGCACAGAAGGAGAAACTGGCTGGCTCCTCCGTGGAGCAGAGCATAAAACCTAAGTGGCATTTACAGAAGTAACAACAAAACCTCAACCTGTGCAGCTCTGCTTTCAGACCCAGTGACTGAATACAAAATGCTTCTTTAGGAACAAACAGGCATCCAGGAAAAGGGAAGATTTGATGGGTATTTTATTTTCAGATGCTTCTTTATGATTATGTATCTTACAATTATACCACTGACGGTTTGTATCTGTCAGCAAGATGGCAAAGCAGCACAGGTGTCAGCAGCCTGTGCCATCTGCCAGATTAGATTGTGCACACTGCTAGTTAGAACAATGCTATCATCTTAATATTCCAGATACTTTAATGAGTTTCTCAGACTAATTAAATGTGCAACTTGCAGAGCTCATTGGGTGCCAGATTGTGGTGGCTGGGAAAAAGCTCCTCATTGTTCACAAGCAGCTTTATGATGGTAGAGGCATATTTCAGGTTTTAGTGCTTAGGTAGAGAAACAAGGTAATATTTGATTTTAGATTAAACAGATTAATAAGCATGTGGAAATGCAAATAAATGCAGTAATGATTTCCAGACTGTGATAACAGCTTAGGAAAAAGCTGATGGTACCATCTCAACACTGGCACTTGGGGGGAGTGGCTGCTGCTCAGGTGAGGCTTCAAAAGTGATGAGCTGGGCAAAGCAGATACCAGGCACCCATCAACAGCCATTTTCAAAGAAAGAAGTAGAGATAAACAAAAAACACACACTCTAAAACCAATTAAAAAGCTTTATTTCAAGTTGAAGTCTTCACTCAGCAGAAATCCCACATCCATGTCCCTCAGCCTCGAAGCTGTGCACCAGGCTCTGTGTCACACAGACTGGTGCTGCCATAGAGCAATTTTGTGACAAATCTTTCTGCTTGCACATAAATTAGCGCTGCAGAATTCAGCAGAAGCAACAGTACAAGGAGATCAGTGTGAGGCTTGGAGGGGATAAGAAAAACTGCAGTTATAAATTATTAAAGGCAAATGCTTCCCATGAAATAGCTTTTCCTGAGCCTGACTTCATATACCTTCACACTTTAGCAGTTTATGCTTAGAAGCAAAACTGGCAGAAGCTGAATGAAGAGTACCTAGGAACTGGCAAGGTTTAGGAACTCCTACTTGATTTAATGTTTGCATAGAATAAGAGAAATGGACAAGCTTATAGCTGTGATTGTCAAACCACTCAGAGCTGAACATTTTCTTGCTTAAAATTTTGGCTGATATTTTAGCTTGTATTCCTCATTTTCCTTTGAGAGGCATATGAGAGTGAAGGGAAAGGAAATAAGAGAAGAGTTGTCTTTTGACAATTAGACCTGTAATGAAGTCCAACTGTCACATCACAAACTGTAGCAAATCAGGGCAAAACTGATCAGATGTTATGCTCTGTGTCATGGGTGCAGTGCTCAAACATTTCCACAAGAAATAGGAATCTTGTGGAGTTGAATGTGTTCGAAGGCAAATAATCAAGACAGATGTCAACATGTAATGTATTTCAATTTAGTAGGACTTCTGTCCTCACTATTATTAGATTTGATTCAACAATTCATTTTGGTGTGTGATTTGTATTTTAATTAAATGTTTATTCCTAGATGGGTCACATCTACTGTTTGGTTAGGCAGGCTAAGTTCTTACATTA
>NW_008680861.1:45908-64484 GCF_000695815.1 Acanthisitta chloris | reverse complement strand
TTTTAGTGTAACTTCTTGAGTAAGACATTGAATCAGATTTGGCAGAGGAGTGGCTCACCTGGCATTTTCCACTCTGGATTTTACCTTTTGCTTTTCTATATCTAAGCTAGAGTTTACCTGAAAGGTTTTGACTTTCAGGTAGAGGAGCCTTTTCCTTTGTTTCCTTTTGTCAGAAATGTCATACTCTGGTTTTGCTGCTTCTTTTCCAAACACCAATGCCATTTCCACTGTGCTTAGGGAACATACTAATGGTGCAGCACTCTTTGCCTCCTTTCCCTCACTGGCAATGGCTTGGAATAACTTACTGTTACTAGAAATGAACTCTTGGGAAAGATCAATTCACTTGTGTCCTTTGTCTGCAGGGAATGGAACTGTTTAGTTTGCAAGAGGGAATGAGAGAGAAAAGTGTAAACAATTTGCTCATAGGATGAAACAAGTCTGAAGCATTAGTTTCAGTTGTGGGTCTTGTGTGGATCTTGTGTGCCACAAGATTGCTGGCTCTGATTTCTTTCCTTTTGTAGCAACACACTTCTCCTCATCACTCTAGCTTCGGAGACTCAGAAAATTGAGCTAAACTTTTGCAGTCAATCTGCAGAACATATTTAAGTCCTTTTGTAAAGGCTCTCACTCTGCGTGTCAAGTGATGTGACACTACCTGTAATCTGCTGGTCACTGTGTGCTGCCTCTCTGTGCATTGGGCAACTGTTTTGGGGATGTGAAATAGAAAAGGACTTGTAACACCCACCTCCCCAGTGTGGTCATATTGGGAAGAGCCTGTTCAGTAGGAAGGTGAGGAGCACTATCCTTCTCACTGGTTTTCTTCCAATGAACAGCTCATACCTCTTCATCTAGCTGCTCTACTGAAATAGAGAAGGAGCTAAGTGAATTATTCCTGAAGCAGCTGGAGTCAATATAGCATAATAGATGACCTCATTACCCAAAGAGTAACATTGACCTTTAGGAAATTTCTCCAGTTCATGGAAATAAAGCTTGATTTACTCTGACTGGCAGAAATACATATTAAGCACTAGCTGCTGATTTGTGCTGTTATGCAGAGTGGCCATCCTAGTAACCTCTGGCAGATCTTAAAGCTGAGCTGTCAGAACTGTTACTGGGTGGAACAAACCTCATAGCTCTTAAAAACAATTTTCTAATTCATTTAGAAACTTTCAAATATCTTGGCTTTTCCTTATGAGGAAAGCAGAGACAATAAAAATGCCATGTATGGGGAAATTACTAGGGCAGGGTTTTTTTTCTGCAAGCAGATGGCAGATACCAAAAGCCAGCCTTGCTATCAGGAAAGAAAACTGATGAGAATTGCATTTGGGATTACAGAGGAGCTTTGAACTGATCAGTTTTGTTTGGTTTTAATCAAGTGTCATTACATTACCATTATTAAAAAAACCCAACAGAACCTAAGTACACACTGTGGAAAAGTACAGTAAAATGCTCTAACCTGAAAAAAAAAGCCTCAAGTAGTTTAACTGTTGATTCTTGTACATGCAGAGAAAGAAAACATCCCTTTTATATGTGTTTGATACGTGACAGTTAATAGCGCAACCTGCAGAATATGTGGAAGAAAGGGTAGAAGGAGTATTATGTACCCATCATTCACTGTCCATTAAAATGCTAAATCGCACTGTAGCCCCTGCAAATGCTTTATATGTATGAAAAGCATTGTCTTTTGATTGCAAGTAGAATGGAGGCTTTTATTTTACTCAGGGGGAGACAGGGTTGAATTTGCAAAGTAAAATGAATTACCTGTACCTTAGCAGGCAAGAAAATTCAGAGAACTATGGAGAGGTCAGTAGGTTTTTCAGAGTGAAATAGTGATTGAAAAAAAAGGGAGACATTCAACTGAAAATTTTCCAGAGACTTTTGGAGCATGAAGGAATAACTGTTGAGTTCATTGTTGCAGCTCTGCTTCGGTATTATAGGGGTGGAAAGGATGGGTAAGCCAGAACTAAACCACACCTGCTGGTCTGGGGTTTGTACAAGTTTGCTTCACCAAAGGGTGTAGTGGCTCAGGAGCTAAAAACATGAATCTTTCAGCAAATAATAATGTATCTCAGTCACATATTTTTGCTGAGCTACATGTTTGGGTACAAGGACAGGGTTTAAGGACACCTTTTATCCCAGACTATACCATTAGTCCAAGCAAAAGCTGTTTCAACATCAAAGCATGTTAATGTGTTCCTACCAGTTAGAGCACACGAGGTGTTGGCTGGACCTTGACGGACTATGCAGAGGGTCCAAGGATGCTGTGAATGAATCACAGCATTTGTGACACTGAGAGATGGTTCTTGAACTTTTGCAACTTTACACTGATGTTCAGAGAAGAATTCACTGAAGCACATACTGAAAATAAGTTTAGGCTTTGTCTTACTCATAGATTAAATCACTGTTCATTTTGCCGCTTATTCCCTTTCTGATTTTTCTGACTTTCCTTTCAGCTTAATTTGCCTTTTTTTCTATTCCTCTAGTAAGAATTTTTTTTGAGTGTCTGAACTTTTTTTTAGCCTTGTTGTAAACAAAATAATATTGATTATGTCTGTCTTCTCTGAACAGTTCTTCTATCATCTGCCAGATCCTTAGTTAGCTTAGCAGAAGGAAACCTCTTCTTAGGCTGTAATTTGCACTGGGTAATATCTAAATGTTTTAAAAGGGCTTTATGTTACAGCTTCATTTTGCTTTTTACTGCAACCAGAATAGTGAATTTTGTCACCACTAGATGAATATGGAACAGTATGTTGTGGCAATTAGCTCACACTGCAACTGCCATAAGGAAGGAGAGAGTCTTGGGGTAGAAAGAAGAGGCAAAAATATAAGGCAAGAGTGGTCAAAGAGGAAACAGGTTAGAAAGTAGAGAAACATACTGCCTCTCTAATTGAACGTCTGTGGAAACTTTCCTGACTAGATTTAGTGCAGAAATTTCTCCATGTGCTCCAGCTCTCACACAGCTTTGCACCTCTGTCTGAAAGCAGCACCTGCATTCACCCTCCATCCCACTTCATCTTTCTTCCCACTTTAGGCCTCAAGAAACTAGACACCTTTTTGCATGTTTTTTTTCTGTGCTCACACTCTCACTGAAGCTGCTAATGTAACATACTGTAAACAGTGGCATCTGCCAGGAGTATATGGAATAAACTAATACTTTTTTCCCCCTCCTGGTATGGCAAAGCTAAATACACACAATTCTGTGCAGTTCCTGCAGTCATTAGAGTCAATTTGTGGCTACTTTGAAGCCACATTTGCTCTATAAATAAATGGCAATTAATCACCCCTCTTCTAGCTTTGTTGTCCTGGGAATAATGTTTCAAATCCATTTCAGTTCTTACAGGTTTTCCAACATTTATTTAAGGATTAAGAGATAATGGTCATTACCTTAAACAATGAGGAAACCAATCAACCTGCCCACATCTTCTTTAGTGTTGGAACAGGATCTGCCAGAGAAACCTTAGGATATTTATGTGTCCTTAAAAGAAAACTCAACAAAAGATTAGATAATAAATATCAGCATCTTCTCTGCTATAGTTCATTCATAAGTTAGGCCTAGTGCCAACATCTTCTTTGCCCCAAATCAGTCCTACAGTCCCAAATCCCAATCAACCTGCCCACATCTTCTTTAGTGTTGGAACAGGATCTGCCAGAGAAACCTTAGGATATTTATGTGTCCTTAAAAGAAAACTCAACAAAAGATTAGATAATAAATATCAGCATCTTCTCTGCTATAGTTCATTCATAAGTTAGGCCTAGTGCCAACATCTTCTTTGCCCCAAATCAGTCCTACAGTCCCAAATCCCTGTCTAAGACATCTTCTTTGCCCCAAATCAGTCCTACCAGGTGTCTAAGAGGGAGCCTCTTTCAGTCCTACAGCTGTTTCTCAACCCATTTGTTGATTGCCAGAGTTGGAGGAGAGGAAAAATACCATTTCAGAAGCAGAATATTTATATGCAAGGTGGCTTTAATAATTAAGATAATATTTACTGTGTTGATTCATGCTGAAATTTATTGATTGAATTCCATGGAAAGGAGCATTGACTTGCCATCTTATCTTGATAAATCTAATTCTGATGTTGAGTATCTGAAGTTCCTACAAAACCAGTAACTTACAGAAACTTGTAAGTGAGAAACAATTGGGTCTTTTAGCCTAAGTGGCTTCTTCTGATGGTTTCTTGACAGATCTTTATGTTGTTTCATTGCTACCACATGAAATAGGAAACAATCACTCTTTTATTTACCTTGGCTAACTCCTACATGATACGGTTGTACAGCCACATCTCTGTTCATCTTTGAGGTATTCCCTGTCTGGTTAATCAGTGGAAATCCATCAGAAGGTCTGGGTTTTTGAGACAGAATAGCCAGTGATTTTTAGTTAGAAGGAGGGAGATTTATTTCAGGAAGAAAAACCAGTCCATACCATCCTTGACTTAGTGCTCCCCCCATTCAAGCCCCAGGACTCATTTCACATCTCAAGGAGGTGGGGAGGGAAAGCAGCAATTCTGTAATAACAGTATTTGCCTGTTGCTGACAAGTCAGGGGAATTAGGATGCTATCATTCCTTCTGCACGTACCACAGGGAACCTCAGACCTCCTGTAAATATTTGCTCTTTGCTGCAAATTTGCTAAGTTATTTTAATTACAACAAAGCAAACAGGGAGTGCAGAGCTTTTGCCATAATCTGCTTTGTGGAGCTTTGGTTGCAGTGTCCCAGGGTAAAAGGTGTGGAGTGACACTCACTGCTCCGAAACAGAAACTGTGGAGATCAGTTATCTAATCCTCAGCTGGTTGTGTGAAATGCAAGTGCCTGAATGAAGGAAATGTTAGTTCTAAGAGTGGCAAATTGCTAACATGTATGTGAAATAAAATTATATAGTAACTTTTCAGTATAATTGAAACTAGATACTTTAATATTTTTGAAATGCTCCCAATTTGTCCAAAGGTGTTTTAGACCTAATTTTGGGTCAGTAAAATTGTAATTGTAAGACACAGTTTTAGTTTTTAATGAATGAAAAGGTTTTTATTGTCTTAACTGAAATGATTTTGGAATTTAGGCTTTCAGTTAAATTTTAATTATTTTATTTTCTTCTGTGCTTTCCAGTAGAAAAAGCCAATTAACTCTTATAGTGTGAAATGTTAGTGATCCTAATTAGGAAAAGACTTTCTAGAAGACATTCACTGTGCAGTCATGATTGCAGCATTGCAGTTGGAGTATCTCTAGAGTCCTCTGGATCTCTGATCCTATTAAGAATGGAGCATAGGGAGGGTGTTAGAGCTCTCTTGGTTGACTGATTTTTTGGCTTTGAGAACCATCCCAGCCCCTTCCAGCAAAGCTGTATCTTCTTGCCTTTCATTTCCGGATACAGGAATATTTGGTTTACCTGGATTATGGTGTAGGTTCTGAGCTCAAGGGACAGGAGTTTAGTTTAGAGATGCAAGAAGGGGTTGACTTGATCAAGTTTGTTTAAAAAATGAGTTATCTTATTCTTTTTTGTCTTAAAATAATGCAGTACTTTCTTCCTATATTTAATATATTTCTTCTTTTATTATAAGATAAAAACAAAAAAAACAAAGGTTAAAAAAAGAAGAGCACAGAATCATAGTATGTTAAGGGGTTGAAATGGATCTTAGTGATCATGTAGTCCCAACCTCCTGCCCTGGGCAGGGACACCTCCCACCAGAGCAGGTTGCTCAAGGCTTCATCCAACCTGACTTTGAACACTGCCAGGGTTGGGACAGCCACAGCCTCCCTGGGCCACCTGTGCCAGTGTCTCACCATCCTCACAGGAAAAAACTTTTTCCTAATATCTCACCTAAAGTTCCCCTCTTTCAACTTGAATACTTTAGTCCTTGTCCTATCACTGCAGCTCCTAACAACGAATCCCTCTCTGGCTCCCCTGTAGCCCCTTCAGATACTGATAGGCTACTGTCAGGTCTCCACACAACCTTCTCTTCTCCAGGCTAAACAGCCCCAACTTCCTCAGCTTGTCCTCATAGGGCTGATGCTCCAGTCCTTAGATGCTTTTATGCAACTTCCACAAGAGCAACAGAAACTTTTGCTGAGACCAGAATGAATGTTTGATTTGGAAAAAGGAATTAGTACTCCATTTCCCTAGATCTCTGTGAGCAGAAGTTCTAACACACAGCAGTGCCCCACTGCACACTGCCTGCTTTTACCTTGCCCTTTGCTGTTACATATTCTCTTTCATAAACTTTTCCAGAAAAGACCACCAGAGCTGCCTTGTTTTAAAAACCAACATCTTACTGCTGACAACTAATCAATAAGCAGCAAATGAAAAGTAATAACGCATGACTTGAGAAATACTGCTTTGATTCGTAGCCCGAGACTGGGCCTTGCCAATGTGTTCAGATCAATCCATCTTCCCCTTCTGATTGAACCTGCAGCCAAATCCCCAGTCTGTAAATGTACCATACGCACCACATGGGGCTGTTTGCAGATGGTGCACGAGGGCAGGGGTGAAAGATGATGTTTTTCTGGATCTTCTAAGAGTGTAGGAAGGCAAAAGGAGAGAGAAAAGCTGGAGTAAAGGTTGGAAATATCCATGTGGGGCAATCATTTTTATGATAAGGAGATTGCAAGTGCTCTGAATGTGCTCCAGGTGATTCAGCTCAGTGCTAAATATTCCCATGCAGAGGCAGAATGCTGAACAAACATGCAAGGACCCTAAATCCTGGCCAGAGTGATTCTGCTACATGGATGAATTCGGTGTTGGGAGGAGGCATCATTGATACAGCATAATTCGCTTTCCACAGAGAGCAAGGAGACTGAATCAGTTTTGAGGGTCATTTTGCCTTTGTCAAAGGACAGAGAAGGAGGAACAAAATTATCAATTGACATTTGGAAATGGTAAAATTAGCTTGCAAACAAGTTGTGCAGGCACTGTAATGCACATCCCTCTGAGCACCTTTCCCTGGGTAGATGGCAACTGAATTGCTCTTCATGGCCCTGCCCTTTAACAGCCATCTCTGTGCTTCCTGCCTGTAGTCTTGCCCTTGCAACTCATCTCAGCTGCTGAAATTAATTAGGATATAAACACACCTAAAAACCCTGTAAAACTTCATTTATGCCAGCAATATAAACCAGAACATTTGGCAATGTTAATTGAAATGATAAAAAGGTATGTAAGACATCAAGAACTCTTCGAGTCAGTCTTCCCTACCTTGGTTTAATGACACAGTAAATGCTTGCTTTTCTGGATATGATTATAGTTTTAAACACTAAAGAGAGAGCAAATTCCATTATCTTGTGTCAAGGAACCCTCCAGAGAAGATAAAAAGGCAGTTAATAAACAAGATTACTTTCAATGGCAATTGCTCCATAATAGGAAATTCACTTTCTAACCTTCTACTCTAGGATGCTAATCAGTTAATCAGTTCAGTCCCATTGGACTTGCTGGCAGCAGTGTTTCCTCCCCTTGGGACAAAAGTAAATGCAAGGTTTCTGCTGAGGTAAAGGAAGAAAGGAAGCAAATAGTAAAAGTGCCTTGTTTCATTTGGCAGTGATGGCTTTAGGCAATTATGCACCTGCACCATGGACCCTGTTAACAAGCAGCATAAATAGACTGCAGGAAGCCTAGTGGGCCTTTTTTTTCTTGAAAAGAAATTGGAATACTATATTTGCATGTATATACCAAAGCAGGGAATAATATCCATATAATCCCCATGTTCATGGGTTGGCATGTTTCCCGCACACCTCTGCCTGTGGTTAGGTATTAATCTGTGACATGCCCTGGTGTTGCCTGGCATCAATCACCCATGTATCAATGTATACTCAGGGCTGCTGACAGAATTTGGAGGTCTTACTTTTCCCTTCATATAGAATCTTATATTTCATTGCTAATTTAGTGATTAATAATAAATGAAATACTGCTGTAGTATTTTCCCCTAATTCCCTATTATGCACAGCCAATATTATTTTGCCCTGGAACATTTGCTTTTAGAGTAAGAAGGATGCACTCACCTCAAAGTGAGTATCAGTGTATATAGCTTTTCTTTTCCCAAAGCATAAGAGAGTATTCCATTAGCACCGATTTTTCTGTTGATAATCACTTTAGTTTTTATCATTGTGATTGTGATATTTGAGCACTTTGCTTCTTTATAGATGTGTATATAGAGAGTACATGATCCCCAGAAATGTATACTTGTGCCCTGTATTTATCTTCTTTTCTTCTTGGCTGTTTAATATTCCTGGATGCTTTGAAAGCAGACTTGATATGACATTCAAGCCTAGCTGTAGCTGGAATTACCACATCCTAGTTTTTTCTTTCACCCCTTTTGCCTAAGGTTAATTGTCTATAGCAAAGGAGATTATTTATGGTAGCCCAGAACTAGCTATTTGGAAAAATCCCACCATGCTTCCACTGTGTGAGAGAAGTGTAAGAGAGTAGTAATTAGTGGTATTTCATTCCTTATTAGGAGCAAAAAGTGGGTAATGATAGGACAGCTGCTTAGTGGCAATCCCAGTGAACGTCAAATCCATCATGGCAAAAAAATGACATGAATCAGCTGTGAAAGATTTTAAAGGCAGCACAATTGGGAATGAGTAATTGATATTGTAGGACTTGCAGGTTGTCAAAGGAATTTGATGGTTTGGACATCAAGAATGTAGCTGGTAACTGTGTGGCAATATGTTTAGATGCCTATCAAGTCTTTGACTTTGTATTACCATACACTGTTTTTCAATAGCATAAAGCCAAGTTATATGCTGAATTGATTCAAAGCAAGTTCAGAATTCATCCCATGCTAATAACAGTGGCATTTCATCAGCAGTGGGGAATTCACTGCACTTGATCTGTCCAGGATGTCCTGGCAGAGTTTACTGTGTTTGTGACTGGCTTGGAAGACACCTGTCTGGGTGACACCTTCGTTTTTATTGCTTGGGTGAGCTCCTTTCTTGTCAAAGACTGAATTTTAAAGCTTAATTGGCACATCTACTTAGAACACACTTAATACACAAAACATTGATCTCTAGAAGTGCAGTTGCAAAATATTTAGATTTATTCCTGTACCTGTATGCTAATAGTTGTCTTGGACCACAAATCACATGGCCAGTTTTGAAAGTCTTAAACTGCACAATCAGAAAGCATCTCCTCTTGATATTTTGGATCTCCTTGGGCTTTTTTTGCTTCTGCTTTTACAAGTTGAACTTGCCGCAGATGCAGTCCTTCCTGTGCCTAAAGACAGGTGTCCCTTGCTGTCGTTATAATATCCGTATCTCCTCTGTAGAATCACTTACTCTACTGTTTTTATTGTCTTCTGTGTCTGGGACTCTGTGAGAATCAGGGAGTGAGAGGAGAGAACTGTTCCTACTGTGTGCAGGAAAGCTGTCCAGAGTGTATATAGATCTCTTGGGCTGAGAGAAGAGAGTTCTTGTCTTGAGGGTGATGGTGAGGCTTAGGTTATTGATTTCCAGAGCCAACTGCATTGTGAATGGTGATGTTGCTCATTGAAGTCCAGGGTCTTCTCCTTTTTTGGGGACCAGCTTGTGGTGATTGCTTAACTGGGAGGGACAGGAGCAGTAGCACTGCCCAAAGCAAATCCTAGCTGTAGAGCCTCAGCATCCCAATAAATCTCTTTGCCCAATTTAAAACCCACACAAAGCAAAGCACAAAAACCTTATCCAATGACATTTATAGCAAGTGTTAGATATTTCATATTCCCCAGCTCAGCGTGAGCTCAGGCCACAACATATGCACTGCATGTTACTGACCAGTGTGTAGGTGAAAGGTTTAAACACTGATGATGTGAATGTTGTGCTTCCATTTCATTTTCATCAGATTTCAAGCTAACACTTCAGTTTATAAACCACTGTATGTGGTGGAACTCAGCACAACTTCACAGCCTGTTCTTTTGTATTTCCATCTCATACATTGCTCTTTCTACAAAACTCCTTAGCTGGCATTAAACAAGCTTCTTTTAGTATTTGAAATAAAAGCTGACCTGCTGGCAAGCAGGTAAGGGACTTTGCAGGAAAAAAGCTCTGCCACACTGAGTGCTGGCAATTATTTGGAGCTGCTTGTCATACAGCAGATAAGTACAATCCATTCTGACATTTTCATACAGAACATTTGCTGTCCTTTGCTAAGGTTCTTAATAAAAATTCACCCTAATCCAGAGGTAGAAACTACAAATTCAGTGAAGTACTGCACACAGCCTTGCTGTACTACTTAAGGCTAAAAGGGCTCCTGCAAACTTAGGGATCTGGGAACATGCTAGTGGGATTTGCACAACGAGCTTCCAAGGTATCAAGACAAGTCTGAGCCTGGGGGGCAAACTGTTCCATAACACAGGCAACAAGTGATGCCTGGGAGACCCTACATCCATTTTCCTGGTCAGGTGACCCTTTCTATTGGATACTGGAAAGCTTGATTTAAACTAAAGACTGTTTTATTTCATTACCAAGTCTTGAGGACAGCAGTGTGTGTGTGTGTGTGTGTGTACTGAACACAGGGTCCTGTTCCTCTGTTCTGTGGTGCTAGAAAGGATAAAGGCTAATCTGCAGTATTATGTTTAGCTTCCTCAGTCATTCTTACAGTGCATCTTCTTGCTTGGGTAATTTGGATTTTCATCCCAGTCTACCAATACTTTAGCTCTCTGTAATGAAGTCACTTCTATCATATAGGGATGAAACTGCATAGCAGTGGAATTCTGAGGTGCCAGGAGGCAGCTCTACTAAGATATCTTATTAATTTACAAGTAAATGCCCCCAAAATAACATGTGTTATCTCCAGCCAGGCATTCAGTACTGGGTTTGATAAGACTTTCTGGGGACTTTGACTATCTCTATGCGTTCTGGAGCCCAAAATGGCCTTAGGGTGTTCAGGCACTGGGATATTGCCCAGGGAGATGGTGGAGTCACCATTCCTCAAACTGTTTAAGAAGCATCTGGATCTGGTGCTGGAGGATATGGTTTAGAGGTTACAGCAGTGACAGGATAGTGGTTGGACTTTCTAATCTTAGAGGTCTCCTCCAACCTTGATGATTCTATGATCTCAGCAACTGCTGCCGTTCTCCTGTCCATGTTCACAGCAGCACCTGGTCACATCTGTAGTGCTCTGAAGGGTAGTGGATAAAGTAGAAGATAAAAATACATAAAATATATAAAATAATCCACAGTAATGTTGCTTGTGCAGGACTAAGAGGAGAGGAATCAGTAAAAAGCTCTTTTGAGTGAGCAGACGCCTCTTTGTAGTCAACAACAGAGTGTCGTTATATTTAGAGTGTTCTTTCAAGTTACAACCCACTGTATTGATATATTTTAAACAAATGCTTTCAATTAAGTCAATGCATTTTTCCTTCACCGCCCACTTTCCCTGAAGTTAGACTGATTTGTATGACACACCGTTACTTTTATTAGCAGATCATAAAACTCTCTCCAAGGAAAAGCTGTGCCTCTTTTCCATAGGCACTTAAGTGCCCTATAAACAAAACAGAGCTGGGGTCTTGGTCACCATTAAAATTGCTCTGCCTGAAGAATGTAAAAAAAAACCCCATTCCTACATAAGATGGATGATTAACTAGCCCAAAATAAGGAGTTTTTATGAAGATCTGTGCTTGTTTGAAACTGTAGCCATGTAAGGATTATGCTGCAGTTTGCTTTCTATTCCAACTTATATCAGCTTCTGCGAGCTAATTCCCAGATCAGTTAGGCACTCAGGCATAGAGAATAAAATGTAACTACTGTTGTATGTGAGATCCAAGCAATTACACAAAAATGTGAACAAAAGCAGCACAAGAACATGAAAGTGTTCAAGCATCCATTATAAACAGTTCCAATTTCCTTCTTAAATGTCAAGTACAAAACCTATATTTCACATGCAAATAACACTGGAGTGTTGTTGCTAATATACTCCCTGAAATTACATTTTCTTAGCATGACCTTTCTTGCTAACAATAACTTACATTTTAATTAAATATGTGGCCATTTTCATTTCATGCCAAATATCCCCATGCCCTGTATTACTGAGCTCTCGTGGCAAGAAGCAAAGTTTAAAGGTCACAGACCTAAATTATTGAGTTAAACTACTTTAATAATGCATGAGAGAAATTACATGTGTGTGCTATCCCTACAGGTTCATAGAAACAAGGTTTTTGTAGGTTTAAGACGTCCCTGCTTTCACTATGCTCTGTGTCAGGCTGAGAGTGAAGGATTTGGCAGGGGTTTCACTGCAGTGAAATACTCTTTCTGTCTTTACTGTTTGGTGATTACAGATCTGGTGCAGCTTCACTAACACCTCAGGCTACTCTTTGGCTCAGTGATGAAGGAGCACATCCCGATTTTCTTGCTCAGGAAAAGAAATATTGAGAGCTCTGCGTTTAAAAGTTGGGGGAGATTGCATTCTGGTGTGAGTGATTGCAGTCTGGTCAAAAGTGGATTGGGGCTTCTGAGGATATACACCCTTATTCAGATGGAAATAGCACATTAATCTGTCAGGAATTTCAGGTTTCTTCATGCATAGATGCTACCTTTGCTGCTGAGCGGTGTCTTTGAGAGTTGCATTCAGCATGTCAGTGTGAGCACATTCCCTGAAGGAAGGAGACAGAGATGATGTGTGGTGAGAACCTGCCCACCTCCCTTTCCCCAGACAGACACACTCCTCTCTTCTGCCTGCCACACACACGCACTGTGACAGCACATCAGCTTCTCAGAGCTCTAGGAAACCCCCAAATCAAAACTTGCTTGGTTTTCTCTGTAGGTTTCTGCTGTGCTCTTATTTTTCATCTCATTTCATTATGCATTCTCAATTCTCCCCTCAGCCCTGAGCTTAGCAGCAGAACGTTGGGAATTTAGATACCCATGGAGCATAAGGAACAAAGATGTAGTTTAGAATTAGGTCTTGACAGCCCAGCTTCCCTGCTGGAGCTCACAGCATTCCTTAAAGGTTTTTAACCCTTCAGGTTAGCTCTTGCCTATCAGACAAGGAATTTGGACTTTGCCTGTGGTGGGGACATAGTTCCAGGCTCTGAATCAGACCAGAGCCAGAAATTCTGGTTTAAGCACTTTGCTAATTGACTACTAGCATTGAGACATATGCAATCTGTGGAATTCTGTGTAGGTGTTTGCAGAAGAAAATGCATTTAGTTCTGGCTCCCAGGAGCCACAAAATTATACAGATCTAGACTTCTGGCAGGCTGCTCATAGTGTGCTTGGTTAAGCTCTTTGGAAAGGACTTTTTGACACTAACCTGTGAGATCAGCAGAGATTGAAGGGGAGATAGAATTAATTCCTGGAGGCATAAGATCTTTGTCATAATTACTTCATTGTTTATTGGCCTGTTAACAGTACATGGATAGTGATGGTTGGCTTGTACCACATTAAAATGCTCCAGTTGCTGTTTGCTGGTATAGCAGAGTGACAAATCAAGACAGAAGTAGAAATAATCTATCATGTTTTAAAAGAATAAATGTCTTCTTCAAGGTTTTAAACAGCTGTGAAGCTTGGATGGAGGTTTCTTAGGTATCAAATGAGTTTATTATATGGCTGAGTTTCACTCCTTACAGTGTCTTGGGTATTACAAGTGTAATTTTATAAATTCTTTCCATTGCTGACTTCAATGATAGGTGGCCTGAGGGCAAGGGACTTACAGTACAATCTTCTGCTGTGCCTTCAGTAAGAAGATAAGCTGCATTTACAGCTCATGTCCTTAAGTTCTGGAGCAAATGCTTTTTGGGAAGGAAATGTCTTCCCTAAACATTAGTAGTAGAAGGTGCTGCAGTTTCCTGTTTGTTTGTGGGTTTGGGTTTTTTTTTTGGTTGTTGTTGATTATGTTGTTTTTTTAAAAATTACATAACAATGTCAAGAGACAGTAAATAGGGCAAAAAAAACAGTGACATAAGCACAGCTATTCCTTTGCTTATCATGAGGGAATCATCAGCCAGGGGAAGAAGACAAGCAATGAAGTGTATACTCCTGTGCTCTGGATAACTAGAAGCAATTTTTGATCAGACTCAGCCCTTGCTTCACATCAGTGCATCTCTAAAATAACAAACAACCCCATGGCACTGTGTTTATAGAAACAGAAATATGGAGGAGAAAAAATCAAGCAACCCAAGAGCGTTACCCTGCAGTTGCACCCAGTCATGTGAAGAGAAGCTTAGCAGTTTAATTAAGCTTGTTTTGGGTTCTGCTTAGATTCTCAGGAGCTTTGAAGGAGGGCTCCCATAACTTGCTGTTAGGGCCAACTGGAAAAATTTCAAGAGAAGTTTGGCTTCTTGTCCAGGATTCTGATGCATCTCTTCAAACATCTGCAGCAGCACACTGGGAACAATGCCTGCAAGAGAGGAAATTTACGATGGAAATTCCTCTAGTTACTCAAAGTTGGCAGTGAGCATAGAGTTGTCAGGAAAAGTTCCGCTTTCCTTAGAGTTTACAGGCTCAGGACACAGGTAGGTGGCACGGCACTGTCCCAGGCACTTCTGGTGATTTCAGGTGAGCAGTTAAATGTCATCACATTTTTGGATGAGAAATGAAGGAGCAGGAAGAGGAGTAGCTTGATTCTCCTCTGTTAAAGTGGCAGCTGGAGAAGAAATCAAGTGGAGCATCCCGTATAAGCAACCCATTCTAAAGAGCAACACAAGTTTATTAAAGAATAATGTGTGTGAAATGCCTCCACTGATGTAAAACCTCTGAGTGGCCTGCAGCCAGAACCCCATAAAACATTCCCTTGTGCAAGTGACAGTTTGCCTGGCAATGAATGGCTCTGCTAATTAGGTTTTGAAAGGGGCTTTCAACCTTTTCACCTGATCAGAAAACAGTGAGGATCTGAATCTCCATTGCACCATGCCAGCTTCATGCTCTTGGAAACTCCACCAGTTCTGTTTAGATGAGCTGATGTGGTAGAACAGGGAAACAAGGGAGAGAAGTTTGCCAAGGGATGGAAAAGTTTCCAAAAATTCATCTTCTTGAAACTAGCAGTTCCTATCAGGAGAATTTCTTAGTGTAGGCACTCCATTCTGAACAACACCATCTTGTGTGCTATGTTTCCTCTTTCAGTGATGCTCATGAAAGAAATAAACTCTTGAATATAACAAGACTACAATTATGACCCCAGAAAGTTGATTTTTATGCCTTGTTAAGTGAGGGGAGTGTTGTGGAGGTCAAATTCCTTAGGAATTGTTAGAAATGAAGCAGCAGAGAAAAGAATGTGATTGCTTGTATATCTCAAGTGTCTGTGTGGTGCTGTTGGACCGTGATGGGTCCTTCCACCTTCTTGAGTAGAGAAGAGGAAAAAGCAGTTGCTCTTGGCATTCCTAGTTGTCTTCCTGAAAGAGAGCACAGGGAAGATGGAGCTCTAAGAATTGCCCAGTATTAACTGGTTGGAAAAGGTAACTAAACCAGCTTTACAAACCCTGAGATGCTGAAGCAATTAAGAGAATCCTTAGAACAGCTTATAAGCGTTGTAGCATGTTTAAGTGAATTCTGTGTGGTTGAAGTTTGTTATTTTTTCACTCTTCATTATTGTCTAGGGTTAGAATTGACTTTGAATAACAGATTAGGCACTCCATTTTCTTAAGCTTAACAAGCTTTTAGCAAGGATCAGGTGGAAAATCTTTGGATCACCTGACCTAGAAATTTCACTGCATTTCCTAGGACTCCATGTGGGAATTGCTGAGTATGAAGGACCTTAGCTTTAAGTGTGTTTCCCACAAATCAGTGTTTGTGTTAGATCTGGCCAGGCTACAAAACACCATTTTTTCACATTTTCTCAAAACCATAAATATTTTAATTATTTAAAAAAACCCACATTACCTTGCCAAAACAATAGATAATTCCTTCCAATCTAAAAAGTCACAATGGAACCAGATCCAGAGATTCTCCTAGCGCTTCCAGCCTCCTTGCTGAAGAGCAGGAGGGAAGTCCAGGTTGAGTCTGTGACTTCCAGAGTTTTGGGTCTTAGTACAGCTGAACTGCCAGTACTCCCTGGACTTGTAAGGTTGGGAATGCTCTTAAGGTCAGACCTGCTGTGTGATGCTGAAGTCCTGCTTCAATATGAGGGGTTCCTGCTGGGATTCATAGCCCTGCACCAATGCAGCCAGGAAAAAATACCACACAAACAAAAAGCCATGTACTGCTTTCCCTCCTCCTTACCAGTTTTTCCCATTTGATGAACAAAATTATTACTATTCCAGTTGTATAATTTTGTGGCTCTTGAGAGCCAGAACTACAATTGCAGATGTTTGAAGAGACACATCAGAATCCTGGGTCAGAAGCCGAGATCAGGCCATCTGGTCTTGTACCCTTATTCCAGCAGGGATTGGAGCCCAGTGTTGCTTAGGAAGGTGAAGGCACTTTGTACTGCATGTGGGAAATGCATCCTGGCTCTGATGGTAATGATTCTTTTAGCATGGTAACCTTTTTCAGGCAAGAATATCTGCAAGTGCCTTGAATGACAGGGAACATTTCTGGATCTACATAAATGCATAATAACAACACTCAGAGCCCTTAGCCATGAGATTTGATAGACCTTATTATTTAATCTTAACTAGTGGTCTGTGCCTGCGGATAATACTCTTTTTTCATATGCATAATCCAACTACTTGCCACGAAATACCATGCTGTAGTGGTTTTAGTATCCTTTAAATGTAGAAACAAGGAAAGAGTCACCTTTGCATGCAAATAAATATTCTAGTTGCCATAAAGAGAAGCATAGAGAGAAGTAAGGACAACTGCAGGTTTATAGCATTACAGAAAAGAAACAGCTCCAGGCATATTTCATCTCTTGGAAAGTGGACAGAGCTGGTCTGCTAGAACAAGTTAAACATGTCACATTCTTGTAGTGTGCTATTTCTCATTTTTCTGAGTGTCTTTTAGGCCCATCATCGAGGTGCTTCAGCATGTGCTTAGTTTTGAATACAGGAGTATCATTGGCTTCAATAGCACTGCTGAAGTGTTTCCAATTGTGGAAATGCTGAAGCACCTCACCAAACTGGAGTGAAAAATACTGATCACATAGGTATGCTATTGTCCAAGGAGACATATTTAAGACTGACAGCAACTTTGTTTTAATTCTTCTTTTTTTTCGTAGCATATTTATCTATCTATGTTACAAGTCAGACATATTCTGCTAAGGAGTTGTAGCCAGACAGTTATTCACTGCCTCAAAACCAAAATTTATCAAATGTGCTGCTATCCAGAAGTTGAGGCCTGAAACCTCTATATTAAGAAAAAAAGTAATATTTTTTATGGCTTTGGTACAGTATTTAAGAAAATGTGACTCTGATGTCCAAAGGCCAAAGAAATCCAAACTATATCTTTTACAGCAAATCTAAGGAAACCTATGCAAAACTGAATGTTCTTTGTCTCTCAATAAGGCAATGATAGTGTCTTGAGTTTCCAATTTTCTGACCTCCAGAGGCAATTCAGCAAGAACAGTATCTTGTGTTTCAGTCCCCTTCTCACAGATGAAGAGAGTCCAAAGAGCTCTTCTTTGATCTTGCTTTTATCAACACTTCTCATCTAGGCTCATTAACAGTTCATGTTAATTTAGTTTTAAAAGTGAGGTTGTTTTTTGGTCTGGAGCTTATTTATGGGTATATTTAGAAAACACATTTCCTTACTAAGTAGCTTTCCCTCCTAATGCACAGGAAGAATGTGAAGTTCAGATAGTTATGCGAGGCAGTCGGTGCTGAGGCTTTGGGTTAGATGAGCCAAATACCAACAATCATCTTAGCCTAGCAATGGCATCTTCCATGTCTCTCTGGGTTCAGAGGACATTGTTGTGTAAAATTCTATATTGCTTCTGAAATTGGGCTTCAGAGTTAAAGACTTTCTGATTGCTTTGAGGCTGAGACAGAACAGAAGTATCCCAGCATTGCACTTTCACTCCTGAAACCTGCTGCTTTCATGTTTCCTTAACTTGGTGTCAAAACCAAAGTGATCAATACACAGAGTGGAAATGGGTGACAAATACCAGCTGGCACAGATGCAAAACAACTCTTAGGACCCAAGGAAACTCCCAATTCCAGAGCACAGTGCTATAGGAGATCTCATTAGTGTCTGCTTCCATGGAACAGAAAGGGGAGTTGTTTGAACAGCACTAACACCGCTCTAAGCAAAGCCTATCACAGCCACACAACATCATGTGTCTGAGAGGCAGCATCATAGAGACGCAATTCTAAACATCATGTGTCTGAGAGGCAGCATCAGAGAGATGCAATTCTGAAAAGATACCACCCTAAAGCAGAGCTGTGGCTTTGGATCTGCCCTCATTCCTTGGAAAGAGGTCAGTAGCACTTGTATGATCTTCGGTGGGAAGTGCAACTACTGACCATCTCCCTCGTGTGAGACTGGTTTCATGAAAATTACTCTGAGCCCCCAAAAATCACAGACTTGTGACCCAGACATTCTCACACTTGGAGACTTAGGTACAACCCATCATGTTTGAGATGGTGTGTGTAGAGGCACGACCTTATCACCCTCTACAACTCCCTGACAGGAGTTTGAAGTCAGGTGGGGGTTGGTCTCTTCTCCCAGGCAGCCAGCAGGAGGACAAGAGGGCACAGACTCAAGCTCTGCCAGGGGAGGTTTAGGTTGGATATTAGGAAGAGATTTTTTAT
>NW_008680861.1:33053-45750 GCF_000695815.1 Acanthisitta chloris | reverse complement strand
GGTGGATTCACCATCCCTGGAGGTTTTTAAGATGAGACTGGATGTGGCACTTAGTGCCATGGTCTAGTAACCACAGTAGGATTGGACTTGATGATCTTGGAGCTCTTTTCCAACCTGGTTGATTCTATGATTCTGTTTTGGGTGCTTGGAAAATGTAATCATAAACTATGCAGATATCTGAGGGACTGCTGCTTAAAAATTAATAGGAACACTCATGTCTTTCCTCTGGCCAAGTCAGAAGAGAAGTCAGGACCCAGGGACCTTTATTTCCACCCTTCTGTATATGTACCATGCCAGTAATTCAATTAGGGGAACCTAGATGTGCTGAAGCCATTTTTGCTACAGTGATTAGCACTGTTGCTGTTACAATTAGGAGTAAGAAATGTTTACAAATGTCCTTGAGGTAAAAGGACAAGTAAAGTAATTATTATAATTGCACAAGAATTGCTTATAATTGCTGGACTTCCCAGAAATGGCTTTCAGAGGAAATCTGGGCAGCCAATTGCATTGCTGCCTCCTCAGATCAATGTTAGATTAGTCCCAGAGCACAGGTACCCACAGGGCAAAGTAGCAAACTATTAGCATTTCATTAGCAATATACCACACTGTGAGCCTCAAATTGATGGTCCAGAATTGCACAAGAATTGCTTATAATTGCTGGACTTCCCAGAAATGGCTTTCAGAGGAAATCTGGGCAGCCAATTGCATTGCTGCCTCCTCAGATCAATGTTAGATTAGTCCCAGAGCACAGGTACCCACAGGGCAAAGTAGCAAACTATTAGCATTTCATTAGCAATATACCACACTGTGAGCCTCAAATTGATGGTCCAGGCAGGACATACCTTCTAATGTCAGGAAGAACTAGTAATTGCCTCCTCTTTCTTTTTCTTCCCTTCTTTTTCTTCCCTGCCTTTCAAACAAAAATTTGCTCTAATATTCAGATTTCCATACATTAAACTCTTCCATTAATAGCAGAACATGTGCATGAGCAGCATCATTGCTTCCAGTGTATTTTTCTAATCAGTTTTTTTATTAATAGATACTAAAAAAATCAACTCCAACACCTCCAGCTTACATCCAGACTGATATTTTCTCTTCTTTCTTCCATGACAGACAAAATTGCTGCTAATTAGTGACAGGTTTCAAGGTGAAATATTTCCCGTGTACTGTTGGGTTCAGTTTGTTTGTCCAGGTTGTCTATAGGGGTTGCTATCTGTCAGAGGGACAGTTTAAGCTCTTCCCAACTTCAAATGAAAGTATAGCATCATTTTTAACAATCCAACATTCATATGTCTGTCACAGAGAGGAAAGGAAAAAGTCATAACATCAGGAACATGATCTTGCTGAAGAACCATATGTCATTCAGAGGTGAAGTCACTGGTTTTAAAACATATATATATATGTCTGATAAAGCAAACTGAAAGCAACCAAAAAATATTTGACTTTACTGCCAGAATTAAAGCTCCAAAGCTTTGTCCCTATGTCCATGTATAAGCATTTCCTAAACATTCTGTTTTAGCTTGGAAAGCAATGAACATCTAGCAGTTCCTATTGACTTGAGGTTGTTTACTCAGGAAACTTTAAGGCTTTAAATTTTAGGCTTCTGTCTTCCTAAAGGCCAAGGTATTAGGAAAATACAAATAGAGTGAGTATTTTTCAAGTTGTTTTTCAGAAGAAATAATTTATTTCAACCCATAGAGCTGTGGTGGAGATGCATGAATGGTTAATCATAGAATCACAGAGTGGTTTGGGTTGGGAGGGACATTAAACACCATCTAGTTCCACCCTCTGCCATGGGCAGGGACATCTTCCACTAGTCCAGGGTGCTCCATGCTCTATCCATCCTGGCCTTGGACACTTCCAGGGATGGAGCAGCCACAGCTTTTCTGGGCAACCTGTGCCAGTGCCT
Organism: Acanthisitta chloris; assembly: GCF_000695815.1. NCBI lineage: Eukaryota > Metazoa > Chordata > Aves > Passeriformes > Acanthisittidae > Acanthisitta > Acanthisitta chloris. The sequence continues at coordinate 43,841 of NW_008680861.1, read as the reverse complement.
CAGCACCCTCACAGGGAAGAACTTTTAATGATACTGCTAAGGCTACAACTCAGAGCTCCTCTCTCTTTTTTCCTGGTCTGGAGAAAAGATTCAGTGCATACAGCACTCTGTCATTTTGTCTGATCTGTCACCCTGTGAGATCTGCTGAAATACATCACATTCATCACTGGTCCCTACAGGCATCACCTTCTCTCTGTTCCACTACTACTGCAGAGGATGTGCATCACAAACCAGCAATTAGGGAAGAGAAAGGGTTAAAGAAACTTAAGGATATTGGGGAAGGTGGCAGGAAAATTAATTTCATGTTTGAGTTCTGGTTTTGTCTGCTAAGATCTCCAGGAAATGTTCAACATGTTATCTCAGCAATTTACACTCTTTTTTAAATGTGATTTATGGCTATCCATTTACAGCAGAGTTCCTGCTGTTCACTTTATAGTTTTGTTTTGTGTTGTTTTGGTGAGATATGACATTAATTTGCCTTCACATCTTTTATTCATTTTAAGGATGCAAAAAGTTCTTTAAAATGTATAACCACACGAACCCTGGAAAATACAACATATGATTTTAGTCAAGAATGGAGAAATATATACACACCTATTATGGAGAAACACATAATTCTAGCTTGGAAGAAGATGTGACAATATTTGTATATCATAAAGTCACAATTAAAATTTGAGGTGAATATGTGAACCATAATATCTGATCAGTGAGTACAGTGTGGTGGCTATTCTGTTCATCCTAGAGTGATGCTTGCACACAGGTTTCAGTGTGACGACTTGACCCCCTTACAAATTACCAAGGTTTGACCTGCAAGTATGGACATAAAGGCTGTGCCCATCATAAAAACTGAATTTGCACAAGGAGAATAAATGAATGTCTAAACTACAAAATGCCACTCTGCATTAAAATTGATTTACAATTCAAATAAGTACATAATTTCACCTTTGATTTGTGAGGTTTGGTATCAAATACACAATTCCTTTGATTTACAGTGTTGGATATAAATGTAGATTCTATTCAAACCTGATTTAAACTGAGTCTGGTACATTTTTTAAACTATGTTGTGTCTTAGTACCTAATTCTGTCCATTGCATAAACTGAAAATTATTGTTATATTTTCTGACACTGATAGCCAGAATTTTGTAGCATAAGGTCATAATTTGGCCTTCTGTGTGAGCATAAGACACCTATAAACCCTCTAACTGCAAGACACCCAGTCCATTTCTGTCATTTCCCACATGATACTGAACAAGCCTGGAGCAGCATCCAGACAGTAATGGAGTTTATTTATTGTTGCTTGTACTAAACTTGTACAGGAGTGATAATTTTGTTTTGAACTTTCCCAAGCCAATAGGAAACAGCTGAGCACAGCCTTTTTCAAGTATTTTTCTGCCACTCTGTTTTCATTAACTTCAGAAGAAAGATGGGATTTCAATGGCTCACAAATATTTGCTTGTTAGGGAAAACAGTGTAGGTGTCAAGGTTTGTGGCAGGTGTAAATTGAATGATTCCATATGGTCTTAAAAATTACTCAACCACAGCAGCAAATCCCTTGTTAAAAAGGTTCAGAAAAATGCAGAACAACCTAATTTAGCATCTATCACTTGAGGACCCTTTGCCTTTTCACTGAGATTGATGAGCAGAGGAACCATGGCAGATCTGTCATATCCATACAACTTTCACTATTAGACTCCAAGAAATCATCCTAGAGCCTCTCACTGCTCAGCAAGCAGAACCTTTGTGGATATCAGCCCTTCACAATGCAGTAGACTTTCTCCATGAGCCAAACCCCATAAATATTTCTCCATGAGATCCCATGTTGTTAGGGAGGGCAGAGATTGGGGATTTCTCCAAGGATGGACCTGTGTGTTTCTCCCTGAATCCCACCTGAGTTATGTGCTTCATGGCAGATGAACTCACCATGAGCTGCAGTGTGCACTAGCAGCCCAGAAAGCCAATGGAATCCTGGGCTGCTTCCAGAGGAGTGTGAGCAGCAGGTCAAAAGAGGTGATTCTTCCCCTCTACTTGCTCTTGTGAGACCTCACCCAGAATACTGTGTGCAATTCTGGTGTCCTCAACATAAGAAGGACATGGAACTGTTGGAGCAAGTCAGGGCAGGGGATTGGGACTAGATGATCTGTAAGGTCCATTCCAATCCCTAAATTCTATGATCTATGGAAGTAGCAGATATCTAATTGACATGTCTTTACTTGGAGACAGAAAGGATCTTAGGTGCTCCTTTCAGGATCTCAGTGTATTTATACTCTGACATTGGCAATTTTCTGAACTAAATTAGCCTAATAATGATTAAATCTACTTAATTGAGAATCAATACTGTTAGAGACAATGGGACCATTTCTTAAATTAGAAAAATGGAGTGAAACTTCTGGTTATCTACCATGTCCCAGCTCTCTCCCCATCCATACTCTTGAGGTGTTCCTGCTCTGCCTACCTCTGTCCTCAATGTTAAGCTTAGTCGTAAGTCCTATTTTTTGATTCCTTATTTAACCTCAGAGATAATTATGTATCCTTTGTCCTTCTGTGGACATATCCACAAAGCGGTCATAATGTAGTCCATAAATAGAACTGATAATATTTCTTGATGTGTGATTGTATAATATCATTGTCTTTTATGGACTATTGTATAAGTCATGACCAAATTCTCTTCTTGAAATGTAAATTTTTAAAGCAATTTGAAAGAATGATTCTCAGTTCTAATTTTCCTCTTGAAAAATTTAAGTAGGATCTTGCAACCTGTAGAGAAACACACCAGTGCTCCACAAGCCTGTGCAGTCTGCTGCTTCTGCCTCCCTAAGCCATGAGAGAGGAAAATGTGACATTCAGTAATTTTTATTTCAGGTTTTGTTTCAGTCTAACACCTTTGCTTGATAATTTTTCCTCTAAAATACAAATAAATGTCACATTGATGAGGACATTGCCAAGCAGCAGTAGAAAATGATTTGGGTTTTACTATAAAATATATTTTAATGGAAGTGTATCAAGCATCATTAGATTGGCTCTTGACTACTTCCTCGTGTGGGTTTTACTATAAAATATATTTTAATAGAAGTGTATCAAGCATCATTAGATTGCACGAGGAAGTAGTCAAGAGCCATACAGATAACCTAAGCCTCCTTACTAACTTTTAAGGTGGGTAAAAAATGAGCTCGTTCATATTCAATACTCAGAGCATCAAACTAAATATATGCAAGATCCAGTGACAGGAATATAAATGGTAATTGATAGGCTGCTGGGAGTGATGTCGTATCAAGTGCTAATCAGGCTGTTTTTCCACTTATCAGCACCACCACTCAATAACTGACAACTTCTAGGTTATCTTCAATGTGCTGAAGATCTGCTGTGCTTTCCAAGTGACTCTGACATCTGTGGTCTGCACAGAATCCACAAAACTCAAGCAGTTCCTTTCTATGCAGCCTACACTGGCTATAAAAGTTCTCACTTGCCATAAAAAGTATTGGATAAAGAACCTATATGGAATATTGCAGCTGATTTTTCTCATAAGCTATGAAGTTTAAATTTGGTCAGGCAATTGATAAATGCCAATTTGTGCTTTGACAAGTTTGGTTCTGAACATTCTGGGAGGTTTGTTTTGACTATGACCAAAAAAAGATGAGATAGATAGATATATATATACACATACATTTCTGGGAGGACTAAAAGATCAAGTAACACTGAAATATCAAATAACACCAAGATCACATAACACTAAAATATCAAATAACACCAAATACTGAACTTATCATAAGCCTTGATGCCATTGTGAACAGTGGAAATGAATAGCAGGTTTGTCAACAACCAAAGAAGACAAAATATTCTTACATCTAATGAGATTCTTGGAAAGATGGGGGGACAAAAGTGTTTCCAGAGGTTAAAGAAGGAGCTCTGGTTTAAGTTTGGGGTTGTTTTTTATTCCCTCTGTCAGCATTGACAGATTTTCTGCTCACTGCTACACTTATTTCTCCCTGTATGTGTTTCTTTTGCATTAGTAATTATTGTGACACCATAGACAAATCAGTGTAATTTATTTGCGTACAGAAAACTATGGAAATATAGGATATATCTGCACAGGAAACCTTTGCTGGCACAGGCCTTTAGAAGTGTCTCTTTCTGCTTAGACATTAAAATGAAATCTGTGTCATTCATGACCATCAAGACATTCATTTTACTCTCATTCAAATATATCTATCGTATATATATCCATGATATTTGTCGTCCTAATATTGGGTCTTTTTCTGAAACTGAATAAAGCAGAAAACTTCCCTTGGAGTGGAAATGGCAGTGGTCAAAACCTGGCTCAGTGCACCTCAGACCATTCAGGGCATCCCCCATGGGACACTGTTGGACTCACACCTGGAATGTGCCTGTGGGACCTCCTGTGTCCATCCCAGCAGGCTACAGGTATGGAGTGCTGGGCTACAATCTTTGGGATTAGCTGTTTAGAAATGTGGGGGTGTTCATTAGCATTCCACCAGTGCCTGGTAGGGGGTGTGTGCACAGCATGGCTGGTATTGATTCTACAGGGAGGTTAATTACGAGTCATTAGGGAATCAATAAACTGCCTCAAGCCTGATGTGGTTTAAACTGCAGGAGCTGGGTGTTTTTTTCTTGTGACATAGCAAGAGTATCATGATATTGCTACTAAAGACTGGGACAACTAGGTAATGCTTAAGCAAACTACTCAGAAATGTGTATGTTATAATATTAGCATGGTTCTCTGCCATGTTATGTTTTCTATGCCAGTGTTATGTTTTGAAAGGTATATGTTCGAAACTTGTTGGCTTTTTGGGGAGGAATTAATATTTTTTGATAGTTCCAAAGTGCTGGTAAGATTTTGTTAATACTGAGTAGAAGCTCTGAACTGAAAATATGACTTGCATCTTTAAAAAGGAAAAGAAAAAGAAATGTTATAAAAAGCTACCACATCAAAACATTCTAGCTGGCAAATTTCATACTTCCACTATGAGTTTTGTATCTTGGCTTATTGTCTTGGGTTTGTAGCTGTTCAATTAGACTTTGAATTCTAATAAGATGAAGATATGTTTTTCTGGTTTTTTTTAACAGAAATTAGTTTTCAGGCCATTAGCATATTTATATAAGTAATACTGGGAGCGACCCTTAGTTAAATATTCACAGCAAATTAAGTTTTCCCTTAACATAAGTGATATTTTAGAGCTGCTTTAATTATCCATAATAGAACATAGCATTAGTCTTAGATATATCATATTTTTCCTGGGAGAATTTATTTCTGTCAATAAATTTAGCTGTGCCAGTTTGACTTGAAAGGAACACTTAAGCCTAGAATTCGGTTCACGCAAAGTTTGAGCATTAAGCTCCCATCAGGGCAATGGCAAAATACTAAGCAAAAAACAGAATATCATTTCTCTATATAGACAGATTTTGAGAATTTATAAATGTGTTCAATATCTTCTTGGATAGATCCTTCAAGCTTTATTTTTAATTAGGTAGGCATATGTTACAATACATTAGGAAACAAAACACAACCAATGTATATTTTCAATACACTGTTCTGCAAGCATAGAGATACTCACTTGAAAAAGTCCTTTATAAAATGCATTTCAGCTACAAAAGGCTCATCATAATGTCACAGAAATGAATACAAATGCTGACGTTGCCAAGAATTAAGTAGGATTTCAGCTTTAGCTCTCCATCTCTTTCCCCACTAGCCAAAATGAATATGTAATGCCTCAAAGAAAGTAGTTTCATATTGTAATCTTTGATACCAGTGTGATTAAGAAAAGCATTAAGAAGGGTTGATTTGTACATGGTGCTGAGAAATCAGCACTGCCTGGGAGAATGATAAATACTTGAAGCTGCTATTAAAACAGAACTCATTACTGATGTGTCTATGTATTTATAGTGCTATTTTTCATTTGTTATTTTTTGTGTATCATTGCACATTGCTTCATAAAAAATGCAAATGGAATTAGGAAAATTGTAGAAGACTAAGCATTGAAAATAGTCATAGCTGGACCCAGCTATTCTAACTGGACAGCTCAGAAATATTTGTTGTATGATTAAAAAAACAAAGATAGTATGGTTCAGTAAAAATCAGGATTTGCTTTAGTGAGATGAAGCTCAAAGTTTCAAAGTTGTAGTCTGAGCATGAATTCAGCCATGATAGCCTGATCATCTCCTCTCCATTGCCATGTCTGAAGGGAAGGTTGCACGGCTTGGCTGGTTTAGGGACCTTCAAATCCACTGTAAGCTAGTGTGCAGTAGGAGATAACTCAAATGGTATGCAGAGATGCAAAACTGAGTTTGAGGCCATCTTTTACTTTCTGATAAGAGAAAGTCCATTCCTTGAGAGCTTTGCTCACTAAGAAGGAGAGAAAAAGTAAGTGCACTCCTGTGGGGCAAGTTACTCCGATAGCAGAAAATCCAGCTGGGCTCTGCAGGTCCTCCTTCCTGGGAGTCTGAACAGGAGGGATAACTTGAGTAGGAAAAAAGAAGAAAAGTCGTACTGGAAGAGCCATCTGATATTCTGCCATTTGCCTGCCAACCTAGATTCCCTCTCTGATAGAGTTGTGATGGAAAAGCCATTACATACGGCTTGGATGTGTGTTGGAGTAGGACCATAAGCTAGAAGCAGTTATTAGGTTTGGACATGTGTATTTGGGTTACTTAAAGACTTAGGAAACTATTCAATCTTGAGATGGAACATGTTATAGATTGTGTTTCCATGTACACTAACACAAGGATTAAAGATGCTAAATCCTCACAACCCAAAATGCTACATGAGTTAAGGTTCAGGCAGACCCACTTGTTTGATCTCTGCAGGGAGAAGGAGTAACTAGTGGAGCTGTATGACATAAAAACAATAACATTTTGGAGGCATTTTGCAATTACATTTGTCAGCCTAGCTGTCCTTAAGTCATTTCCTCTCTTTACAGGAAGATTTCATCAATATTTAAAGGACTAAATTCCTTTTTTGTTACTACTGAAGTGTCTAAGCCCCAGAGACATTGTTCTCCTAAGGAGCAGACAGGAAGGTTTCGTCTCTGCACTTTATACCCAGAGAGGACAAGAAATTATTTTCCCAGGTCCTGAACATATTTTGAGGCTTTAAAAGTTTCTTAGTTTGTTTAAGGAGGAAATGAAGCTTTTTTTAAGTTTATCACCTAATAATTTGAGCACTGATTTACCTGAAATTTGGTTCCTGCACCTTGACAGTTGTCCTGTCCATAGTAGGGAAGAACAAACAACCGTGTACAGTTCTGGGCCCTTCAGTTCGGGAGGGATATTGAGGTGCTGGAGCAGGTCCAGAGAAGAGCAACGAGGCTGGTGAAGGGGCTCGAGCACAAGTGCCATGAGGAGAGGCTGAGGGAGCTGGGGGTGTTCAGCCTGGAGAAGAGGAGGCTCAGGGGAGACCTTATCCCCCTCTACAACTCCCTGACAGGAGGTTGGAGTCAGGTGGGGGTTGGTGTCTGCTCCCAGGCAACCAGCAGGAGGGCAAGAGGGCACAGACTCAAGCTCTGCCAGGCGAGGTTTAGGTTGGATATTAGGAAGAGATTTTTTACAGAGAGAGTGATCAGGCATTGGAATGGGCTGCCCAGGGAGGTGGTGGATTCACCATCCCTGGAGGTTTTGAAGATGAGACTGGATGTGGCACTTAGCGCCATGGTCTAGTGACCAAGGTAGGGTTGGACTTGATCTTGGAGGTCTTTTCCAGCCCGGTTGATTTTATGATTCTATGAAAAGGAAGGAGGTAAGGAAGAACTGGGTCAGCATTTAGAGTGAGAATGTGCAACGTAACATTTCAATTTCAGAAAACTTTTATGCAAAAGATTAAATTGAGAACGTGCTTCAAACATGCTTCTGAGAAAGGGTTTGATAAGAGCATAAATTACGCAAAAAAAAAAAGTTACGAAATATTTTGCTGCTGCACAGTTTGAAATGCTTGTTCTTGAAATCACATAAGCCAAGTTTTTGCTTAACATGCTGAAATGAGATGGTAGTGCCACTGCAGTGTTATCTGTAAGGCCAGCACTGATACTTATGCTTGTTTAGGAAATATGAAACTTGGGTTCAATTCCTTCACCAGCCTGAGGCCATTTGAGTCCTGTCCAGGAACTTGCTGAAAACATGATGAAGTATCTCATTTTAAAAAATGGTATTTTTCCTATGAAACATTACTTATCAGCCACTTTCTCATTGTGGAACACAGTGCAGGGAATCTATAAACTTCTTCTGGTTCAAGGAGTTTACCATCTTCATTTTCCAAGAGGAATCAGCATATTTTAATATTCAACAAAAATCTTGACTTAAATAATTTCCCTGTGTATTAAGCTCGTTAAGAAGTATCAGGCTCTCAAAGCTATTAATTGAATATGAGTAGTGTTGCCTGCAGTAACACTGACTGCATTGCTGAGAGATAACATTTGGATAAAGAGACCATTCCTTTACAAATGACTTCTGAAAAAATCACTGCCCTTACAGAACCTAATTTAATTAATCTTCTAAATGAAGGCAGTAGTCAGTAGGAAGAATTTGATGTTGTTTAGCCCCACTCTTATGAATATTAATATTCAATAAAGTGATTCTTCTGCTCATGAATGCTATAAATGTGCCTTCAGAGCTCCAGCTCTAGAAGTTACAAGTAGTTATTTTTGTTCCTCTTTTCTTGTAAACAGAGGCTCTTGCTATCCTTCATTTGATTTATACCAAATTTTAACAAGGGAATTATTGGTTAAGGGGGAAGAGGATTAATGAATGTGGACCATGCCTGCCCTGAGCTGCACTTGGAGAATTCCACTGTGTGTCTGTCTGTATGATTTGGGAATTAACATTTACAGCACCTGACATTTTAAATTGTATAATTATGCTAGGGTACATAAATAGAAGTAGAGTTTTTAGGTCCCTATCTGAACAGAATCTAATTTCCCTAAGAAAATCATGTAAGAAGCCATTCTTTCAAAGGCCAGAATGAACAAACCTTTATCTCTTCATGCACAGTGAATTAACACGAGCAAATCATCAAACCAGTATTAACTAAGTACAACAGACTCAGACTTGGTGGTATCCAAGTGGAGATTTCACAGGTTAATGGGGAGGGCTGAAGACAGCCCCAGTTTTGCAAAGCCCTTCTGCTTCCCTTCAGAGCTCCTCACTCATGATGTTGGGGCTGCCGAATGGCCCAGCACTGCAGAGACAGTATCTCTCCAATGTTTCATCCCTTCAGGACCTCCTTTATGGCACAATGAATTCCTAAATCCCATGATATTAATCATCAAGCAGCCACAGCTCCCATGGAGGTCTGTACACTGAGGCTGGACATAGCCTCTACCCACACAACTTGCCATTTTTTTCCAAGATTTACACTTTGAGGTCTAGCAAGAAATATATTTACAAACAAGGTGGTGTTTGCACTCTCTTAAGAAGAAGCAATGCTTTGAAAAATAAATTAATCCTGCTCAAGTCACATTAATAAATATCAAAAGAGATGGGGCATTCACGCGGCCCTTGTAAAGAGCAGCATCCCTCAAGCAAAATTTCATCAGCCTTTTGAGACTCAGTTCAATGTTTCCTGGAAATGTAGAGAGATAAAGTATTCATTGACCAGCATTTCACTTGCAAAGTACTTAGTAAAAAAATTAAAGTCAATTATTTTACTTGAAAGTAATCTCAAGAGGCATAAAATAACTAAAGCTGTATCGGGAATGGTTCTAGGAAAACAAGGGAAAGGAAATAGTTGAGGGAGTTTGTACTCAAGTCAAAATGTTCCCTGCAGTTTTATCTTCTCTGTACAGTTCTCAAACCACAGCTTTTACTTCAACATCACATATTTGCCTTCAAGAGGGAGCAACTTCCTAGTGGTCTGGTTGTACAAGGGTTCTGCAGGTAACTCTGAGGCCACTCTGGGCTGGATCTCTATCTCCTTCCAGATGCTATTGCATTTCAGGGCATTTGTCTGCATATTTTCATGTTTTATAATCTTTCAGTTAAGTCGTGGTTTAGGTGGATTTCTGTTTTTTAGACTTAGTTGTTGCGCTGTGTATGAATGAAGGGAACTCACTTGCTCTCTTTACTAATTGTATCACAGCAAATTGATTCCAAACACTTTACAGTCACTTCCTTAGTAGCTCCAGTAAACATAGAGAGAGGAAATATCAGTGGGGTAGTATGACAGATATAGCAGTAAATAATTTCTCCCAAACCTCTGGAGATAATTACTTCAACCTCAATAAAGAATCCTTGGGTACATATCCTCTTCATTGTTGTAGCAATAAGTTGGGTGATTTTGTGCTTTGTTATGGATTAATTTTCCTCCCAGAAATGCTGTATAATATTAAGGCTAAATAGAGCGAAGTGGAATATTGTTAATTTAAAATGTATGTTGATCTGCTTCACTTAAACACAAGCTATTTTTGGAGGAGGCAAGGCATTTTTTGCAGTGCCCTGTTTCCATGTGAGAATTCTCTGATGTTTGGCAAGTTAATAATTTGTGCCAGCAGACCTGTAACTTAGCTGTAACATTTCTAGGAGGTTGTAAATTTAAATATTGCATCTTCTGCAAATTTACTTCTGCCGTTGTTTCCGTGGCTGAAGTAGGTAAAGCATGTGAAGGAAAGATGGAGAGTCTGAATTTGGACTGAATTGGGTTAATCTCAGAGTGAAAATCAATCATATCATAGAATTTCAGGGGTTGGAATGGACCTTAGAGATCATCTAGTCCCAACCCTCCCTGCCATGGGGAGGGACACCTCCCACCAGAGCAGGTTGCTCAAGGCTTCATCCAACCTGGCTGTG
>NW_008680861.1:9704-32981 GCF_000695815.1 Acanthisitta chloris | reverse complement strand
ACTCTTTCCTAATATATAACCTAAATTTCCGCTCCTTCAATTTCTACCCATTTCCCCTTGTCCTGTTACTGCAGTTCCTAACACAGAGTCCCTCTCTGGCTCCTTGTAGCCCCTTCAGAGATTGAAAAGTTGCTCTGAGGTCTCCACACAGTCTTCTCCAGGCTGAATAGCCCCAACTCCCTCAACCTGTCTTCCTAGGGGAGATGCTCCAACCCTATTATCAACTTTGTGTCCTCCTCTGGACTTGCTCCAACAGTTCCATGTTCTTCTTACGTTGAGGGCACCAGAACTGTGTGCAGTATTCCAGGTGGAATATCTCTGTTTCCAAAATGGTATATCTTGTTAAGTTTCCGTATCAAAGAATGTTTCTACTTAAACGTGTTTTCACTTCTCAATTATATGTGTCAGGTGCTGTGAAGAATTCCTCCAAGCCTGATGACACTGAGGCCTAAAGGATGAGTTGCAGTAGGAGATTTTAAAATGCTGTTATACCTTCTTTGAATGAACTTCCCTTCTCCTGCTGTACTCTGCACAGGGCAGGCTGTGCCTTCCCCTTGGATATACTGGAGGATAGAGCTGTTATGCCATGAGTGTAGCAGGTACATGTGTTTCTGTGGTGCTGATGAATACAAAAGATGTGAGGCCTGACCTAGAACTATGCTGCAGCTTAATTCTGTGTTTGGAGAGATTATGGTTGTTATGTCAAGGTGTTTACGTGCTGTGGGTGTTTTCCAAAAGCAAAGAAATAATGAAAAATTATTTTACTAATCTATTACAGCTGTTACAATGTGAAACAGCTGCTGATCTACAATTCAGTGAGAGATGAACAAATCTGGTCTTTTCACCTGCAGAGCATAGATAAAAATTAGTAAGGAAGTGGGAAGTTAAATAATGAATGAACATCCAAAGGTGAGAAGGTGAAAGATGAGCAGCAACACATTCCGCTGTTAGAAGTTAAGTTAGAAATTCTAATCAGTCATTAAAATAAAAGGTAAGGGTGGAAGAGTTTGCTTGGAGCAAAGGGTTAGTAAAACTTGAGCAATGACTCTAAGTAAAGAGAGGAACTGAATAGCTGCACTTCCCAGGTATGTTGCTGGCAGACTCACTTCAGAGTATAGTTGTTTGCAGATAAAAGCTCTTCTAAAGTTGCAGTATGGAAATGCAGAATGAATTTAGCTTTTAGAACAGGAGTTGTACACACTTAGGCAGGCAGAGATGGAATAATGCACAAACATTGTGGCCAGATAAAAAATCAGGGATTCTGCTACTCACTTGAAATTCTCCAGAGCAACCAGCGTCCACACAGAGCCAGAGCTGGCCAGAGCAGCTAGGCAAATTGCCTCCCACATCAAAACAGAGCCCAGGGTGCTGGTAAAGCACACACCAAGACAACAAGCATTATTCCAAAAGGCATTGCTGCTCACTTTCTCTTGGATGTGAATCTCAAAGAACAGTTGTGTTGCTTTTCACATGGGAGTTTTATTTCTTGGTCTCTAGCTGAATTCTGCTACTCTGAAATGGTCCTGACAGGTGAGTTGGGGCACTTTCCATCATTCCTCGTCTGTCATACAGCAAAGTCTGTCAGGGCAGATCTTGGCTGTCATTATACCAAAAGATCCATTTGGGCTAAAATTAGTGCATTGTTTCTGTGGAAATGCTTTTCAAGTTTCTTCAAGAGTGTAACTCCCCAGGCTATTTTTACTCTACTTTTCATAAACACACACAAAAAAAGAGACAAAAGTATTGACTACTCCCTATTTAATATGCAAGACAATGAAAATAGCATGTGCCATATGGTTCTGCTTTCCTCGTGAGAAGCTATGTGGAGAGCTGAGGAGGAAGCCCAGAGTTTGCTCACTTTCCAAGATGAGATGATCAGATTTATTTCTTCTCTATCCAAATCTTGTTCACCTTGTACTGAAATCCATGCCTTCTAAAATGCTGAGGGGGTCACATTTGTCAGTCCCAAAGGTTTCTGGGACTGAGCCAAGGTCCCTGCAGTGATGTCATCCCTATGCCCATCCCCAGCTGTACATGCCACATGCTCAGTGGAAAACCTGTGAGAGAAACACACCATGCACATGTGGCAGAGTTTTCCAGGGTTTCTCTCTCTGCATAAGCCAATGAAATGTTCATAAAACTGTTCAAAGGCAATTAGCTCTCAGTGAGGAGTCCTTGCATGCCAAATTTGTGCTCTCCAGCCTAGCTGTTACTGCTGCAGATGTCCCTGGGAGAAGATCATGACAGCAACTTTACATCATGGAAGGAAAGGTCTCTTCTTCCTTCTATTTTTCACTCTTAGTATGGAGGTTGCAGTTATAGTTTCTTAGTCTCTCAACAAGCCTCAAAGGCAATTAGCTCTCAGTGAGGAGTCCTTGCATGCCAAATTTGTGCTCTCCAGCCTAGCTGTTACTGCTGCAGATGTCCCTGGGAGAAGATCATGACAGCAACTTTACATCATGGAAGGAAAGGTCTCTTCTTCCTTCTATTTTTCACTCTTAGTATGGAGGTTGCAGTTATAGTTTCTTAGTCTCTCAACAAGCCCTTATAATCTGGAGGTTGCAGTTATAGTTTCTTAGTCCCTCAGAACTTATAATCCCTCAGAATCCAACCCTGACTTCATCTCTTCAAATGTTGTTTGAAGCTGAGAGAATCTAGAAGAGGGCTGTGGATAATCCTAAGCCATAGCAGTTGTCTCCACACTCACATTGGTACTAAATCATAATGATTAGCCTTAGCTTTTCGGTTTTCTCGCAAGTTGAGTCAATTATGACTTCCCATTTGCATTATCTATCAATAAAAGCAACAATTTATTTATCAGTTGATAACACTGCAAGACTTCTATTTCACAGGTAAATGATTTCTATTTGTTGGTAGGTGATTATTTGTATTAACACATAAAATACCACTCTTAAAAGGACCAATATTTTCTGACTTAACAGCATTTTCATTAAGCTGCAAAACTTTCCTATTAAATTCTCTTTGAAAAGAGAACTGTACAAAGACTGGATTTATTATTCAACAGATGCTCATCACGTTGCTTAATGCTCTATTTCATGGTCCATATTCATCATCCTTTTTTGATTCTTAAATCTATACCCAATTCTTTTTGAACATCTGGTGTTCTTTCTCTTCTGTCTTTGTAACATAATGATTTGTTTGGGCAAAGTCTTTCTTCTTGTAATGCTCTTAATCCTCGTGGGTGCTTGGAATATAGGCAGGAGAACAGGACTTCTGTGATTAGACCTAAGGATGTTTGCAGGATTGTTTCATTTTCTGATAAATATGAATTTGTTCATTCAACAGCTTCATCTCTTGGCAGCCTCTGACATAAATCTGCTGGTGCTGGTGCTGGGAGGAATGTCCTTGCAGAGGAAATTGTTCTGTGAATCATTGATCTGTGTGCAGGCTTCAAGGTAAATTAAAGAATAAACAAACTTAGGTTTCTGTTTGAAATGGGCATTAAACTTGGGAATATAGTTTGCTGAACATTTAAAAATTGCTCAACGTGTTTTTGCATTAAATATTTGCCATATCAAGTTGATTTGCTTTTTGGTGAGCACAGGTCTCAGAGGTGCCGTGGGCACAATGTCATCTGAATAGCTAACACAGAGCACTGGAAATACAGGTTGCATTCCTGACTTCTCAGTAGAAGGCTTTAAAATCTTCTTTCTGTTTTTAAGTGATAGATATTTTCTGAGAAGAGTAAGCCATGAATATGAGAGTTGCAGCAGTTCACCCTGGTGCCATCCAGCATATCTGAAGTCTCATTCCGCTCCTATCAGCTGCTGCACGCTCCGCTCACTCCCATGGAGCTGCTGACACGTTCCAGCCACTGACACCTATGGCATTCCAACAGAGGCTGAGAAACTCTTCCAATACATCGGAAAAATAATGTGACCCTTTGTTTAGTTGTTCCTTCTGTCTGTCAGCAGAATGACTTGAGCATAGGGGATGGACTAGGTGGTCCCTAGCTGTGCCCTCTCTCCAGTCACATCAGTAGCTGTTGTCTGAGAGCTTCACTTTGTGTAATACTATGAAGCATCAAGAGGAGCTTGTCTTAAAAACAGGCAAAGTATTTAATCTGATGTGTTCAGCATGCAGAATGTGGAGACACATGTTGGCAGAGAACACGGTGAAGCCCTTTCAGCTTGAGAGGAGAACTGAGAAGGTGCCAGACTTTTTAGCCACCCTGATTTTGGGGAAACCCTTACTTTTATTAGTACCAAAGCCATCCCATGGGAATCACATGTGCATTTTCAAAACTACTTTTGAATGATGTTAATCTTTAACTTTTTACTGTCATATTTGATGAAGCAGCAGAAGGCTGGGAACAGTGAAGTCTTTTTGCAACTTTTCATCTTGCTGGTGCCTTGTCAACCTGAAATACAGAGATATTTACATATATTTTCCCAAGAGGTTGCCATTCCTCAGACAAGTGTTGAAATAGTAGTTGACATCTTTAATAAGAAAATGGAGCTAGGGACAAGAATGAGTAAATTAAAACAGCCATTAATGTGAGTCTAGATTTGATCTTAAAAAAAATAAGAGGGGAAAAAAAAGTCTAGACATTAATTAATATTGAAAGAACTGCCATGATTATGGAATTAATCCTTGTCTGGAATCAGATATCAGAGATTACTTATGATCAGCCAACACATGTTCAGAGTTACACAGCTAAAATTTGACATAAATAACTGGAAATTAGGAAGTGAATAGAATAGCTACATGGTAGATGCAGGTTGGTGTAGAAGACATTTCAGGGTGCAGTTGTTTTTTCCTCTGCTAAACTGTTTTACATATAAGATTAGACTTTAAAGCATTTTTAATTTTTTTTTCTGAGTTGATATTTTTATTTGCTCCTTAAGTGGGTTAACTTTAATAATTGCTTATGGATTGTTGGTGTGCAGTGGCTCATGTGCAATGCTCATGTTCTCTGATTGTTCCTATGTTCATGTTTTCTGCCTTGTTAGATCACTATGGATTTATTCCAAATCTTTTCCACCCTTGAGCTACCTGAGAAAATTTGGGTCATCTGTAAATTTTGTCAGGTCACTGCACTATTTCTGTAAAATAGCTGAAAGGAATAATGGGAACAGCATCTCTTCAGCTTGTCTGGCATTCAGATTTTCACTTGTTTAACACCACCAGGGTTAAATGGATTTAAAGTACCTATGCAGGCTGCATCTGTCTGACACAGGCCATCTCTTCCATGGAATTATGGTTTGAGGTGAAACACCTTTCAGCAGCAATGATTCATCTACTCACACTGAGGAATGGGGAGGTGTATTGGCAATATGTAAATATTTCTACATGCATTTTTCAGCAGGGATGTGAAATGGTTAGAAAATGTCTTTGCACTAAGCCTCGTTTGTATCTTACTGGCTAATTTCTTAGTGATGTATGACCTGATCAAGTGATACAAGTGTCAAAACCACATGTGAGGTGGAAGTGCTCAGTGCAGGGGATGCACTACCCTTGTTAGTTCTGTCTGGCAGGTCAGTCCATGCTCCCATTGCCCCTGTGCCTAAACCAGGGGGAATGATGCAGCTTCTCCTCACAATTGTAATAAAAAAGCTAAGTATTTGGAGAAGGTGAATGTGACAGACATTTCTCAATATTTTTATTGGAAAATCTAGTCCTTCTGAATTCAGAGTAAGGTCTGGAAGTTCCAGGACAGGCTCTAAGAGACAGAAATAAGTTTTTGCTCCCCAGGTATGGTTTCTGAAGGTCCACCTGCTAATTCTGAGTGTTTGGGATTGCCAAAAGCATCATTGAGGGATTTTATTTCCTTCCCTGGCAGATCTTTTAACCCTGCTGTGTTTAGAGGTAAAGGAAGCCTTTTTTTTTTGTGTGATTGGACTCTAAAAGTTTGCCAAAGAGGGAATAATGCTAAGACATGGAATAAGTGATGCCTAAACAATCTTTCAGTGACAGCTAGTAACTGTTATCCCATAACCTCTTGTACTCAGTGCTTCAGATTGAGCATTTGTACACTAGCACACAAATTTCTAGCAACATTTTGGAACCAATTGGGGTTTTCAAACTACAGCTATTGGATACTAGAGCTCATTGCATTTATCTTTTAAATGATGTAAGCATTTCTGAATGAAAACTAGAACCACAACTTGGCACATTTCCAAGAGATCACTGAGGGGCAACATGTACATCACTGAACAACTTTATTTAATTGCAGTTTTTAATTCTATTGATGATTACTTGGCATTTTTCAGTTCTGATGTCCTTGCCCTGATCTGGTCCTTTCCTCCTCAAATTGTCACTGAGCAATGCATTTTGGTAATAACAATACAAACAGCAGCTAACATTTTGTTTTCATTGCTGAAATATGTTGTATTCTGTGTCCAGTTCTTGTAACTGTTTCAGGTCACTTTGGAGGAATACAGGGAGCCTTATTTTGATCTCTTCTACGTGGATCTGTTACCCACATTTTGATTGTTTGTGAGCAAGTCTGTAAGGAGAAAAAGATGTGGAATGTGTTTTTTTGCAGCAAGAATCCATTTCAATTCACCTATAAAATTAGGAGCTGAGTAAGATATTGGTATCAAAGCCAAGTGATGTGAGGATGTTGGTTTATGGCATTTTCCACATCAAGTTTTCTTCTCTTTTTGCCCTTTAATAAAATCCTACATGTGTTTCAGCTCTGAGGGTTTGTTTCCTCATCCTGTTCCACCTGCGTGACTGCACCAGCTGCAAGACATGATCTAGTTATGGCTGAGTGTCTGTCTGACCCTGCTGGTGGAGCTGACTTTTCCTCAATCTGCCTCCTCTCTTCAGGTTGCTCTTCTTTGTGCAGAAGTCAGGAGAAAGCAGAAACGTGGAGGTCCCTGACACCACCAGAAAGGTATCATTTTAAATTGAAATTCTGAGTCTTTTCACCACTGTAGCCTCTCCTCTGTCCCTTTGGGTAGAGGTGATCTTGGTTTTGCTTAACTGTTCTATAATTCACTGGATGCAAATTATTAAAACTTGTATGATTCTGAGAATGTTCATTTTGCTCAGAACATCAAACCCTCTTTGCCTTCCATTTCTCCATTCTCTTTGATTAAAATTTGTAGGCAAACTGGGATACAACATTCAATAGATAATATGGAGAAATGTGACATGATTTAATGCAAGGCATTTCCGAGAGCTAAACTGACCAAAGTATGTCAGTGAGGAGTCTGCTAGGATGCTTTGTATCAGATCCAGCTTGGCACAAGTCTAAAACAGTAACCATAAAGGTGAAAACCAAGACCCATTAAGTGTCAGGAAATGAAATCTAACAGATTTGGGCTAAAATTTTTTAATGTTTACAAAAACATTGAAATTTATCAAATGTCCTTTTAATTGGCACAGCACAAATATCAGTTAGAAGCCATAATACATTGTCTGTCCAATGAGTTTACATTGTTTGGGTCCTCTGTTAGCTC
This sequence comes from Acanthisitta chloris, assembly GCF_000695815.1. Taxonomy (NCBI): domain Eukaryota; kingdom Metazoa; phylum Chordata; class Aves; order Passeriformes; family Acanthisittidae; genus Acanthisitta; species Acanthisitta chloris. The sequence goes on along the minus strand of NW_008680861.1, from coordinate 25,551 downwards.
GTTTATCCCTCCACATAACCCTGCATCCCAGAATCTTTACCTGGTGAGGCAGTTGTGAAATGGATCTTTTCATATTTGTCTGTTAGGTGATACTTGATGCTAGAGTCTCATGGAATAGTTAGAAACTAATTCCTAACACTACTTACCTGAATTATTCATTTGCTGTGTTGCTGCAATGATTTCGGGGCAAAGGTGATAATGCTTAGCTATATTTCTAGCAGCCCTTAAAAATAATTGGATTAGAAATCATGCACTGAGAACCTACTCATTATTCTTAACAGTTCAGGACTTATTTAAGTGTTTTAATCAAGCAGTAAATGATGTATATCTCTGACTACTTTCCTTCCTGGTTTTAGACTCACAATTTGTAAGCACTTGAGCCTTTTCATTAGGCAAAGCAAGTTCTTGGAGCATTTTGCCTTTCTGGTTCCTCACAGCAGGAAATGAAGCCCAGCCATTAATGTTCAAGGCAAACCACACTATGCTGTCTAAATAAATACACAGAATTAGCACATCAGTAAACTAATGCAAGCAGAATGAATCCAATACACCTGCAGAATGTCTTCTCCAAATCACTCATAATTGATTGCCATTGGTGTTTGTCTGGATTGCTAATAGAAATGCAGCTTTTAGTGAGGCAAACAGTCTGGTGTGTATTTTCATTAGCCTCCCTGTGCCTGCATTGTGCTGCACCTGCCTGTTCCCAAAATGCTTGTTATAGCTGTCATATACTTTTATGAGGACGGGAGCAATGTTCTGGCAAGCTAACCTGACTCAAATTGTGTTCGGATATAAAACATGAAGACCCACTTGTGATTGCAAAGGTAGTAAGTCTAATTTGATTAGGGCTGCAGTGACATGGCATATTATGGACAGCATTTGTCATTCCTCATAAGTGCTCATGAAAGGATTGTTTGGAGAGCAGGTGGAATTGAAACCTGCGGATGCGTTCGGCACCTTTCATGCTCAGGGGAAGAGCTGGGGAGAGTCAGGGAAATGGCAATAGATCCTGATCAATATTGGCTTTAAAATAAAAAGAAAGGGGAAAGGCAACAACGAGGAATTCCTGCCTTGTGAAATGAGGGAGAAGTCTTCAGTGGGAGTATGATTTTCTCCTTCAGATTGATGTTATGGAGCCTCAGCTATTAAAAGCTTCACAATTCTGTTGTTAAACAACTGGGCCTTATTTTCTAAAAGTGTTCTAAAAACCTTTCCATGAGTTGCTAAGCAACTGGGCTTGGAGAAAAAGGCCAGATCCTCAGTTTCTGTGAAAGAGAAGATTTATAGGTACACGTGTGTATATCATATCCCTCCCATTCTCCATAGGTGTGGATCAGGTTCGTGTGTCTGTGAGTCAGATTTGGTTGTGCACAGAGAATTCAGCTGATTAGATGATTCTACAGTGATGGCAAACATGAAATATTCTGACAGCATCAGTACAATAATAGAAGTATCTCCTGGTGGAAAACTGCAAAGGTTCTAACCAAAGAATCCCACTGGAATATGTGCTTTAAATGACTACTTTTCTGATTTTTAGTTTTCAAGTGTCTACATAAACATTGCTGGAAGGATTCATTGGAAGGCTCTGAATACTGGGGGAAGGAGCCAGGTGGGAAAAAGCCTCTTTTCCTCTTCTTTTCCTCTTTTTTTTTTTTTTGAATATTTTCTCTCTCGTCAAAAAATGTGACTTGGATTAGTGTTAAGGCAAGTCTAGTGTGACCTCAAAGTAAAAGAGTGGTCAATAATAATTATGCACTTAATTTCATTATCATGGTGTACTCATGTCCCTTACTGTTGTGCCTGGGAGGATGGAAGAATAATATAAATAGGAATCAGGAACATATTTCACCTAAATCTGGGATTAATTTAGCAAATAGAGGTGGATTTTGCAAAGCAGCCTAAGGCAGTTGTCTTTGGACACCAAACTATCTTTGGGTTCACTACTGAAATAGTTGGAATTTCTGCCACTGGACTTTTGTGAACATGTGAATGTTCCAGGGAAATTTGGGCTCTGATTCAATCGCCAAGTGGGATTTTCATAATAATTTTGAGCAATTTAGACCATTACAAAAATATATCATGAGGAACATATTTATTTTCATAATTTATGTTAATGGACACTGGAATTTAGATTTCTGTATTTTAGAATAGCCTAGAATTTAAATGTGTTCAGTGAGGTTACTGCATTCTTTTTTCTGAAGGTTTCTCATGGGTTTCTTTTCCTAGAAAATACTTTTGCACAAGTAACTTGGCTTACAGATATCTGTTTGGAAATGCCCAAATAAGTACACACCTGCCCTGGGAGCTCTAAACTGGGTGAAGGACTATGTCAGTGGAGGGAATGAGGAAAGGTTTCCAGTATTTTCCAGTGTAATAAATATTGTTTGGGGAATTTCTCCTACAGAAAATATGTATAAATGTAATCACAGTGCTGCTGAATTAGAGTTTCTTTGAGAAATAACTTGCAGGATAGATGAATGGAAAGATAAAAATGTGATATCTAGTGCTTGGGGAAAACCACAGTAGTTGGGATATGCCCAGCAACTTAGTGCTTCCTCCCTGAGAGCTCCTCTCTGTCTGTTCTGTTGACAGTCCCTCTGTCCTGCTTCCATTAGATCTCTTGCAAGGATCATGCTTAAAACTTAAAGGAACAAGTAGATTCAGGTGAAGACAAAGAAAACAGTATTATCCATACAATGGCAATGTTTGGTTCATCTCCCAGTGGATACTGGTAGTGAAACAACCTTAACTCTTCAAAAACCAAAAGAGGTCTATTTTTCTTTTAAGCAAATAAATCATCCTAGATATTATTAGGAGACTGTTACAGGTTTTGAAGCCATGTGTGCCTTGCATTTTAATTATCACCTACCATCTAGTACATTGAATGTTTTTAAGCTTGTTCAATCCATTAAAGCAGCAACTGTGTTAATAAATTCTTGTCACTGATTGATATCAAATGACATGTAGCAAACAGTCCATCTGTCTCTGTTCTAGCATTCTATGCCTTCTTTCATGTTTCCATTATGAACCCTGTAATAAATAAGCTGATCATTTTGGCTGACAGTTGGGATCTTTATTGGACAAGACATTTCAAGTACATCTGTCTCCTGACTGGTTTAGAGATGACAGATCTAACAACAGCCATTGCCTTCCAAAAGGCTGTACTAGAAGTATTTCAAGTATTCTCCATGTTCTCCTTCCTGACTCTGGTTTCAGGGTGCATATTGCTGACATTTCTAGCTTTTGTATATTTTAAATCCAGACACTTTTCCTCTGTGATGATGATTTTATCACCGTTGTGCTGAGTTAGGCTGTATCTGCCTCTCACTCCAGACTTAATCCTGGTTTCTTTGGCCTGTTCCTATTGCCGCCCTCTCCTGGCCTTATCCCTTCTGCAACTTTATGTCTTGGTGGGTGTAGCTTCCTCAGTACTTAAACTTTGCAGCTTCTATAATGTACAATGTTCCTAGAATCCCAAGGCAGAACAATTAAAGGCATCAACTCAGCCAAAGAGTGTTTGGTGTGTCTAATCCATGAGTTATTCTGAGCCACACCTGGCTCTAGTTGCTCTTATCTCAAGTTGCTGTGAAATTTCCGTGCACTTGTCAGATCTGATGGCTAAAGTACCAAGACATTTGGAGGTTGTTTTTCCTTATCCATTTAGATCATATTATATAAGAAATTTAGGACAGAAACCTTGCTTCTCTCAGTTATCCTCCTTACTATTCCAGTCTTCTTTACCACTTTTAGTCATGTTTTGGTGGTCACAGCACTTGCCTTTGTCTTCTCATTCCCTGGTGCTGGGAGGTGGCATGTTGCAAGAAATCATACTGCTGAGATATAATACTGCTGACAATAATCCTCTCTTATGTGAAAACCAAACCTTAACACTCCTTCTGAGGATGTACTGGATTGATTTCCTCTATCTGCATGAACAGAGGCACTGGCCTGAACATAGGGAAATGCCTCCAGCTCTGGTGCCTCCGGGCAGAGCCCTGTGCCATGTCCCTCCTTCATAGCTTTTCCTGCATATATAAACCAGAGCATCCTGAGTTAAGGGATAAGGGGTACAGGTGAGAAGGTATCTCTTCAAATTTTGTGAATGCTGCATAAAATGCAACAGCACCTGAAGATCTTTCTAAAGCATCCAGGCCTCCTTTCTTTATTTGAAAGGCTTCTTTGGGCTTAACTGTTTGAACTTGCTTTATATGATAAGTAAATTTTACACTCAAGGTGAACAGTAACCATGAAAAAACAGTCTTTGTCAGAGACAAATCAAACTTTAATTCAAATGAATTTTATTTATGATATGTGTAAATTTGTAAAGTAAAAATAGAGTCCTTACCTGTTTCCCTTTTGTACATCAGCATATTTAGCCCAGAAGTGCAGAAGGGTATTGTTAGTGGCTAAACTGTAGTGTGATGTATTATGTTCTGAGGTTGGACTTCTCTACTTTAAATATTAATATTTCATTATTGCAACACTTTATTTCCAACTCTCCTGGAGAACTGCAGATCATACATTTTTAACTCTGCAGCCAGACACTTGCCATATGCACCCAGGGTTTAGCAGCATGTCTCCTGGTTTCAGAGGAACCTTGGACTGTGGGATTGCAGGGCTCAAGGGGCCAAGCAGAGGCTGGAGAGCTTTTCCACCTGAGTACCTGATCCCAGGTGATCTGGAGCCATCACTGCTGGCAGCCTACTGGGAGCTGTGACTCCAGGTCAGCCCCTGGGAGGTTACAGGCAAGCTACTCTCAGTGGCTCTGAAGCTCTCATGGCTGAGAGCTTGGGTTGAGCCAAATTTATATCAGCAAACGTTATATTTCCTGGTCTTTCTTCCCTTATACATGGGCATTTCATACGTGCAGTTAAGTGGATATAAAACTGCAATGGCAGCATAGGATTTTGTTGTCATTGTTCTAAAATGTCTTTAGTCAAAACAATGTGTTAGCTTAAAAATGCAGCTGTGTGGGAATCAGCACATCAGCAGGAGAATTGTCAGATTCCTACTGCATTGTATAAGAGCCTTGGAATATCTTAAGTGGCTACAGGCAATTGTGAAAGCAATAAAGAAAACGTCAGGCCAAAATGTCCAGGGCCCATGTCAAACTGGATGACAGAAAGTGCTGGAAGTTTTCAGCCTCAATGACTGTGTCCCTTTTCCCCTCTCCCTCAAAAGACAGGGAAGGTCTTTTGTGTTTAGAAGCCAAAATATATGCTTAATTAAATAACGTATAAAAAAAGGGCTGAATCAGGTCACATTTTAAATCCAAGGAGCTCTAGTTCAAGGTCACACAGTTTACTCAATTTTAGCTGTAAATCTCCAGATCAATAACAGAGGTTGAACCTGATAAGGAATATTTAACCTTTGGCAAAAGCCTCTATCTGTTTTGTATAGACCTTGTCAACACAAAATCCCAGCTCCCTGTGTCACATGTGCCTGCAGCTTCTACCCATGGGAAGAACAGAAATGATGTTTATATTAGGCAAAACATAAAAGATGGAATGAACATTCTGTTACTCAAAACTCTCACTTTGTGTGTCCTTAGAACTTGCAGCTATAATTAAAAGAAGCATAAAATTAAATACAAAGGATTTTTTAAACAGAAAAGCACATTTTGCATTTTAAAGCACATACAAAAAGAAAATATTCAGGATGGTTGACACTGGAGAATTAAAGGTACCATAATATTTCCTTTGCTACTGTCTAGTGCTGCTCAGAAGTGATTTATTTCTTTGGCTGCTAAATTCAAAACTTAAAGCATTTTAATTGAGGATGACTCAGAGAGAGTGGTTTTAGTTATTATTTTCCATTTCACTGAAGGGAAACACAAGGCTTAATACTTTTTTTTCTGGTTCCTGTTATTTTCTGTTTCACTGAAGGAAAACACAAACGTTGACTAAAATTATTTTGTCATCTTGCACGCTACTATTTTTGGGCTAACTTTTTGTGAAAAAAGAGTTTTTTACTATAAGTTTGTTACTCTAATGGTGGTGAGACTCTGGCACAGGTTACCCAGGGATGTGGGGGCTGCCTTGACCCTGGTGGTGTTCCAGGCCAAGCTGGATGAGATCTTGAGCAACCTGATCTAGTGAGGAGGTGTCCTGCCTGTGGCAGGGGGTTGGGACTAGATGATCTGTAAGGTCCATTCCAACCCTTAAATTCTAATTCTATGATTCTATGTTCAGAGGTGAAAAAACAGTTAAAGAAAGGAAGTGACAAACTTCCCAAACTTTTGCAGGAACCATTTGCTATTTCTGTCCCTCTTAAACTAAGAACTTCAGGTTACTGATCTGTGTTCAATGGCTATTTAAGTTTGGAGAATGAAGTGAAAGTGCTCCAATGTGATAGGTCTAATGGAGACACTTCAGAGGCAGGTGGAAGGTGGTAGGTACAAATACTCACAGGCTGAGAATGGCAGTTAGGATTTCTGATGTGTTTGGCATTAAGTGCTCTGATCAGGGAGCAGAATGATAAGCAGCCACAGCATTCCAGTTTTACCCTTTGCCTTTGAAAATTCCAAATGAAAAAGTATTGATGAATTTGTCCTGAATTAGTAAATAATATTATAATGATAGTTGTAAACTAGAATAAAAATAAAATTGGAGAGAAGCCACTTTAATTTAAGTGGAGATATGCTTGGATGCATAAATCAGAAATAAATAGCAGCAAAAACCCAGAAGTGGAGGTGGGGGGAAGGTACATGACCCCCATGAGGACTTGCTTCTAGTTTCTGAGTATGGCCCTGAAGAGTGTGTTTGGAGTGCAGGAGGAGCTCTTCCAGGCTTCATATTCTGACATTTCAGCCCAGTAAAAGGACATTCAGACAAGAGAAGATTAAGAGGGGAAAATTCAAAGTGGAGTTTACAAAGTAAGCATGTTTATCCCTTCCCAAAGCTTCCAGGTGAAGAGAGAGGAGAGCAGCATTACACCATAGCCATAAACTCTTTAAATTTTGAATGAAAGTATGGAAAATTACAAGCAAGTCCCTGTAGACTAACCAAAAGGTGTGTTGCCTTTTCATGTGTGACCTCACTTTTTATATCTTGGAGAATCTGAGCGTTAAGAATTCATTTTGCCATCACTAGTCAGAGTATTTTCAGGCCAATAAAGCCTTTCTGAGCTCACCTTGACAAAACCAATCCTTATGATGAGCAATGAACGAGAGAAATAGCTACTTAGCATATCAGTGTCCCAAAGAGGAAAGACATAAAGACTTTGGCTCTCATCTATCACATCCAAGAAGGCAGGACTCACTCTGGACACAGATGCATGTTTAATAGCTTTGGACGTGGCATTAGCACAGGTGCAAAGCAGGCAGGAATGTGTAATTGCTTGTTACTGCAAAACTTTGGCTTCACAACGTAAAATGTGCTGTTACCTGTATGTACCACTGATAGCATTACATTTTTATAGGCAAAAGCGGGAGCCAAAATAACCTCACACATATCCCATTAATTTTTAAAGTGTGAAGGCAATTAACTTAGTTACTTGGAAAGCTAAAATTCATTACCTGTAAGCAGCTTATAGCGGTTTGGCTTTGGAAGAGACAAGGAACTATGATGGCATCTACATCACCTGGAAATGAGACTGAGTTCAGCTCTGCTCTGTCTGCTCTGCTTGTTGTTATAGAATCATAGAATTTAAGGGTTGGAATGGACCTCACAGATCATCCAGTCCCAACCCCCTGCCCTGGGCAGGGACATCTCCTCACCAGATCAGGTTGCTCAAGGCCTCATCCAACCTGGTCTTTAACACTGTCAGGGTCAGGTCAGCCACCACATCCCTGGGCAACCTCTGCCGGTGTCTCACCACCCTTAGAGTAAAAAACGTTTTTCTCACATCCAACTTAGACTTTCTCTCCTTCAGTTTTAGTCCATTACCCCTTGTCCTATCACTGCAGTTCCTAACACAGAGTCCCTCTCTGGCTCCTTGTAGGCCCTTCAGATACTGAAAAGTTGCTCTGAGGTCTCCACACAGTCTTCTCTTCTCCAGGCTGAACAGCCCCAACTCCCTCAGCCTGTCTTCATAGGGGAGATGCTCCATTCCTCTTTGCAACTTTGCATCCTCCTCTGGACTTGCTCCAACAGGTCCATGTCCTTCTTATGTTATCCTCATTGCTTTCTACCTCTGAACATATCTGGCTTACAGGTGTTACTGTGTATAGATTCAAAACACACCTGGTCAGCTTTTCAATGTGAAATTATCTGTATTTGCTAGAAATATGTAAAGCTTAACTTGAATTCATTAACTTTTCCTAATAACTTGGGGCGACAAAATGCAGTCCTTGATTTCTCTTACCGTAGCAGTACAGGATCTTTGGATTCTCTCAAATTCTACTAAGCATCATTGAAGCCCTGAGAGAGATCTGCTGAACTGAAAAGAAACAAAAATAGAGAAAATTCTACTTCTTAGAACCAACTGGCTATCAGTAGCAACTCAATTTAGGCAATTCTTTGGAAAAAACCCCACTTCTAAATCAGTAAGAAATTAAGCTAAACTGTCTTTTACTATGATCACACAAGTATCTGAAGGGAAAAAGCCAGAGCACATCAAATGCAATTTGCAACACATCCTGGGTACAGCTTGTTCTGCCATCCAGTACAATCAATAAAAACCTTTCACTGATGTTAATGGTTTGGGATTGAGGCCTCGGAGTGAACAGCTCTATCCTGATGATGCAGTTGTGCACTGTTTCACCATGTGTAGCAGATATTTTGAGCCCAAAGTGAGAAAGCTCCCAAACAACTGATTTACAAAGAGGTAGGACAGTAGAGAGCCATTTGGAAAACTGCAATGTTTCTCTAGGCTGGCATTTGACCATGGAAGATAAATTCAAAATATGCATTTCTCAAGTCTAAAAACTATGTTTGTGTTAAATATGTTTGGCCATGAGTAACCTATGACTTTGTATAGGTGGATTAGAATCGATACTTGAAGGAATTCAGTGGCATAAACTTATCTATTTGCCTTACAAAATTCATGCAAAAATTGATATTGGATCAAAAAAAAAAGACACTTTTTCTAATTAATGTGTAAGCTTTTGACCTAAGTATTTAGTTCAAACTCATAACTCTCTCAGAAAATGCTAATAATTAAAAATGTGTTTGGTTTGCTCTGTTTGGTTATGATTTCTCAAGAGGAATATGGACATGCTTGTGAAATATTATTTCCCACTATTTATAACTTATTAAGGAACCCTCACTAAACTCAGTAATCCATAGAGGTTCAGTAAAGAAGCTATCAATAATATTTGTGAAAAACAGGGCCTAACATTTGTCAGAAGCTGTTTCATAGCACTTGGAGGTACCAGTGCACTGTGCAGGCTTCTTAGACAAGGTGCTTTTTCTGATCCCAGATACTCTACCTGCTTGTGTAGCTCCCCAAACAAAACGAATCCAGCTTAGTGCATCTCTTGCTGATTGCTCAGAATATTCCCTCCTTTGCTCTGAGTGCAGTTTAGACTTCTGTAGGAGAACAATTTTCTTCCTGACAATACAGTGCAGTAATTAGTATAATTCATATATGTATTTGTATATATATAAAAAGGTATAATACAAGAGTGGCAACATCAAAACTATGGGAACATCGTATTTCAATGCCTAATTGCACTTTCTTAGTTGTCTATTTTAATTGTCAATGATTTCAACTTATTTTGTCGCTTTCTCTAACTTCATTACTCCTTACAAAGGGACTGAAGCAGCATAATAGGACTTTTAAAGCAATTGTATTGTTTCCATGTTTAAATGGTAATTGGTAACTTTTGAAACAAAACATATATGTATGTTTCCTTCTTTTCACAAAAGGAAAAGCAGTAAGCACTGAAATACAACTTATTTAATGGGTTGTAAAAGTAAAGCAGCTTAAAATACTCTCATTGAATAAAGGATTATCATAGAATCATAGAATCAACCAGGTTGGAAAAAAACTCCAAGGTCATTGAGTCCAACCCTACTGTGGTCACTGGACCATGGCACTAAGTGCCACATCCAGTCTCATCTTGAAAACCTTCAGAGAGAGTGAATCCACCACCTCCCTGGGCAGCCCATTCCAATGCTACATGGGCCATATAATATTTTTTTAAGCAACTTCAATCTCCATATATACAACTCAGAATAACTTAGGATTTCCTTTACAGAAGTTATGATCAGGCAGTTATTGATGCAATTTTAGATACATATGTGTTTATCCCCACATATGCCTTTGCACACAGTGTGTTGATGCTTTGCATTTACTGAAATATCCAAATGACACTATATAAGTGACAAAGTAAATATTAAATACAGCCTGTAAAAATTACCTCATTCATAAATTTGCCTATTATTTTATAAATCTATATCATATAATGTATGCACCAGAGAGCTGTAATCTGTCCTCGGTGATATCTCTTCAATAACACTGAGGAATGAGTATTTCCAGCACTGATGATAAATTTTCTTGCATTGATTAGTGGAGATTTGATGTTACCACAAGTATCAAAATAACATCTTGATGGAGTGTGTTATGTACTTCTGTATTTCAGAAATAGAAAATATTGACAAGATTAAGGATTAAAACATGAATAAACACTTTTTCTTTACATGTAAGTAGATAAGAGCTAAAATGCTTTTCTTTGCTGCTCAATCCCTGCTCACAAATCCACAACGTGGTTGATACAGTTCTTGGTCAGAACTGTTCATTGGAGCATTTTGTTGTTTCTTCCTTATGTTTATAGTACTCCTGGACACTTTTGAAAGTGTACATTGGCTTTCTACTGTTCTTGTGACTGAAGTCTTCTTAGAATATTCTTATTCCTGTTTTGAGTCAATATTTTGCAGAAAAATGCAAATGGACCTGCACGAAAGTGTGTTTGGCAGGGAACTTGCAATTAAATAGTAATATTGAAGATGTAAATGGAAGAGCTTTCTTTCATAAAGCTTTCTTGGTTTCTAGAATTCCTTGCCAAAATACTACTGGAGCCAGGATTTTGCAGCTTGTGTCTGTCTTGTGGAACCAGGGAGGAGTTCCCAGGCATGGTCTGACTCCATGCTGGAACAGGATCAAGACTGAGAAGTTGGATTCCCTTGAGAGCAGGATGCACAATTGCTTGGGAGAGAACCTGGTCTAAAGTTAAGGTAAGACTTACTTAAGTGGTGTCTTCTATTCACTCATGAGCAACTTTAGAGAGAAAAATAGTCCTTTTAAACTATGCAAAACACAGTAATGCTTAGTGTGCTGAAGGAATCAGTGAGAGAGTTCAAGTCACTCTCTAGTAAATCAGTAAGTGGGTCTGTTTGCATGTTCATTGGGCTTTGGTTTTTCTCAGTCACCATGGAACTTCTCATTGGAAGGATCATTTGCCATGGTAATTGCAATACTTTCATGCGTAAATCCCACAGGTCAAAAAAATCTCAATCCCTTTTACATGTTCCAGTGCTTTGAAACAAGTCTCTGTATAACCTGGGTCTGGAGATAACGCAGACTCAGAGGCAAGGAGGAGTGATGAAGGTAGAAGGGATTATGGGCAGAGTAGGTAGATGGAAATGAGAAGGAAGTCTCAAAGAAAGCAGCAGCCATGGGAGAAACTCACCATTAAAGCACAACTGTTGCTGAAGTGAAGTTTGAGGTCTTTTAGGGTTAATCCTCTGTATTTTGAGAACACAGTACTAAGGTGCTTAGACAAGGAGCCCTGTAATTCTGAATCCCCATGAAACATTTATTACACAATCTACAGTATCATAGCACAAAATTTCCTCCTGACTGGAACAAATATTGTGTGTTAGGGCATTATTTTAATTTAGAAATACTTGTACTAGGGAGGAGGTGTCAGGATAGTGGTAGGAAATCTGCTTTTGAGTGAGTTCTCCAGCACATGAATGTCAAACTCTACAGTGTATTGTGCTTTCTGTCCCACTCCTCTCTGTTGAGGAGTTCTGAGGAGCTCATATAGGAAGCACTCCCTAACATTCAGTAGTTATTTGAAAGTACATTAGGTGTTGAATATACCATTTCCTCGGCAGCAGGAGAAAGGGCTCTGGAAACCTGTCTGGTCATGAAGGTGCAAGCCACAAAATACGCAGTTAGCCTTTATCTTTGGACAAAGTTTGTTAGGTTTTAACCTCTACAGAAAACTAACTTACAGGACTGGTGTGTGTTAGCACCCTAACAGCAGCTCAGCCTGTCACATTTCTAGGTCTGTTCCAGTATTTGGCATATATAAATTCAGGAAAAGTGCATGATTGCCAGTCAGAACATGTAATAGACTATTTATAGTGAATTTGTGTTAAGGAAGTAGAGGGCACTTGCTTTTAATGCAGATTTCTAAGTCCTTTCTTTGCAGGTTACAATAGACCAAATTGTTTAAAATATCAGTGTCTCTAAAAGGTGACAGAAATTGGAAGAGTGTAAGTTTTATTGGGTTTTTGGTTGGTTGTTTTTTTGATTTTTAATGAAATTTTAATCTTGGTAGATTTGCAGAATGCATGAGATGCAATTATTGTGTTTGGCTGGGTTTGGTTCATTGATCTGTTTACTGTACTGACAGTCCCAGAGGCAGCTGGGCACAATTTTTTGTGACAGAGGATTCACATATTCATTTATGTGATATTAAAAAGGGGTTTATTATATCTAAAAAATATAATAAAGCTTTGAAATATGAGGATGCAAACTGTTAGGTGCCATTTGAGACACTAATATTGTCATTATATAACCATGTTAGGCTTGGAACGTGGAAAAAGCTGAAAACGGACACAAAAGGAAAAGCAGTATGAAACTTCCAGCAATAATCAGGAGAGAATTATTACCAACTTAGAGCCTTCAAGGGAGGGAACTGCACAGGAGGCAGAAATGACTGAGATGACCTAGAGATGACAGTGGCTGTAAAAATGTGGTAAGTGCTAATGCTGCAGTTCAGAGGGGAAAAGGCAAACACGCCTCATTGTGGATCAGGGAATGGACAGTCCCTGTCTATGTGGCAGCTCTGAGACCAGCTCAGAATGCCTTGTTGGCAGGTGCTAGTGCTAAAGATAAAGGTAATAGCACAGAATGCTCTGAAGAGGGGAAAAACCCCAGGAAAATGAATAAAATTGTTAGAACGATTCTTTTCTATTTGGTAGTAATGTTAAAATTCTTTCTGCTTGTAGATTGCACTGAATTATGTCTTTTGAAAGAAAAAAAGAACAAATTCTGTTTTAAAACTTCAGAATATATTCAGAGAGAAAACACTTAGGTTTGTTCTTTTTTTCAGCTTTGAATATTTCTTTTTAGAAATATATTTTAGGTCAATATTTTTAACTCAAGATGAATCTTTAAATACTCACACAAATATATGTGTGAATGTGTGTTATGTTATTTTTCATTTCATTTTTTTCCCAGTTGCTAAATTACTGATGTGTTGTAAATCACAGTGACTCAATGAAGAAAAGGGAGACTGACTCATGTATCTGAGTCAAGCAGCAATATTTGCCAGCATACAAAAAGGACATCTCAACAAAGCAGCTCTGGTTCCCTCCAGCCACACAGCACTCTGGAGCAAAACAGAGCCTTATAATAGGTATAACTGCAGGTTAAAACCCCCCAAACAAACAATCTCTCTTTCTTAGGCTCTGGTTTTTAGGGTTCTCTGTGCTATGAAGGTGTTGTGCTTTGAGGCTGTTGGATTTGAGGCATGTATTGTGATGTCGAAGACACATGCTAGAGCACTTGGGGCTTCTGGGACACACAGGAACCCAAAGAAGTTACATTTTCTTTTAAGGTTTATTTTTAGGATGGAATTTCTTTCATAGAGTCTCACAGCAAACTTCTAATTTACTTACCAAGGTTCTGTGCTCAGTTTTCCTAGGGTGTTTTGAACATCTCCACCTGCTCTGAAATTATGGAGTGACCTAAAGACAAAGAAATGGATTTATTGCCAGTGATTGCTTACACTTTGGATGTTACAACAAATTTAAGGTTGCCTGGAGAAGTCAGAAATCATTCTGCCCACCTTTGGCAAGGAAGGATTGTATCCCAGACCTTCAGCTAGAAGCATTCCAAAGGCAACAGTGTCAAGCACACTGTGAGGGCAAACATTGGGCTGCAGCTGACTGTCATTGGGAGGCAAGGTATTGTGTATTAGACCTACATAATGAATGCAAATTGTTTTTTTAGGATCCAAGTGGGAAAGCATAAAAGGCTACAAAAACCTTAATTTATGATTTGTTCATTTAAAGCTTCAGACCATTAAGTACCCATTAAATCACTATTTTATATGCTGCTAAGTGCAGCTCTATCATCAGAATAAAGAGATTGTTTTACTTCACCCAGTATCAAATAAAACATTTTAATTGAGAGCATTTGTGATAACAAATTGACTGGAATTGGAAAGTAAATTAATGCTGAGCTCTGACAACAGGACATCTTTGTGAATTTGCTTTTAGCGTCTTGTTTGTGCATGAACAGTTACATTATACATATGTTTATTTGGATTTAGATTTCAATTACAAAGATTCTACCCAAAATAAAACTTTCTCTGCACTGGTATGGTTGCCTAGGCTCATATCTGTCACAGAATCACTGAGTCAGTTAGGTTAGAAGGGAGCACAATGGGTCATCTGATACAACCTCCCTGCTCAAGCAGGGCCAGCCCACAGCCCACATCTCATGATTGTGTTCAGATGGTTCCTGAACACCTCCAGAGAGACAAAGATTCTACCCAAAATAAAACTTTCTCTGCACTGGTATGGTTGCCTAGGCTCATATCTGTCACAGAATCACTGAGTCAGTTAGGTTAGAAGGGAGCACAATGGGTCATCTGATACAACCTCCCTGCTCAAGCAGGGCCAGCCCACAGCCCACATCTCATGATTGTGTTCAGATGGTTCCTGAACACCTCCAGAGAGAGAGAGAGAATCCACAACCTCTCAATGTGTTCAACTGAGTCAGTTAGGTTAGAAGGGAGCACAATGGGTCATCTGATACAACCTCCCTGCTCAAGCAGGGCCAGCCCACAGCCCACATCTCAGGATTGTGTTCAGATGGTTCCTGAACACCTCCAGAGAGAGAGAGAGAATCCACAACCTCTCTGGGCAATGTGTTCACTGCTCAGTGACTGCACAGGAAAGAACTTCTTCCTTGTATTCAGGTGGAACTTCCTGGGCATCAGTTTTTTGCTGTTACCTCTTGGTTCATTGATTTCCACCACTGAGCAGAATTTGGCTCCATCTTTTTGGCTCTTCCTGTTCATGCACTTGAATACATTGATGAAGTCCCTCTCAGCATCTCTTCTCAAGGCTGAACAGGCCCCAACTCCCTCAGCCTTTCCTCATCATTGAGGTGCTCCAGTCCCTTCAGCATCTTTTTTGCCATCCTCTGGACCTGCTCCAGGAGCTCCATGTCCCTCTGGCCCTGAGGAGCCCAGAACTGGACACAGCACTCCAGATGTGACCTCACGAGGGCTGAGCAGAGGGGCAGAATCACCTCCCTTGATCTCCTGGCAATGTTCTTCTTAATTCATCCCAGGATCCCATTGGTCTTAGCCACAAGGGCACACTGCTGGCTCATGGACAGCTTGTTGTCCACCAGGATCCCCAGGTCCATCTCCAGCAGGTCAGTGCCCAACCCATCCTAACTTTTACTGTGGAGCTCAGATTATCTCTTTTTAACCATTTTAACCTTAGCCTCACTGCTAAGGACATCTATCACATAGGCTGTGTCCTGAAGTGGGGAGGTGACATGACGAGATGAGTAGAAATTGCACATTTTCCTCCCTTTGGATATGTCAGTGTTTGCTTTTATTTTGAGAGAAGACAAAGTTTTAACACTTGCCTTGAGAACATGGAGATTTCAAAGAACATTCATTTAGAAATGTTAGCATATTTTATTTTGG